>NW_026608290.1:0-77656 GCF_029499605.1 Hyla sarda
GCAGCGACAGCTTTATGAGGAGCATCAGCACTGCTCTGCCTGAGCAGAACCATCACCGCCATAGGTTGTCAAATAACCCGGATTTAACCCACACAGGTAAGTCCAATGGGGTGCAGGCATGTCCTCTATGCTTACAGCTTCCCGTGGGTGTTGGTTTGATACCGTTTGGGGACAGCCAAGGAGGCATCTGCAGGCAACAAAGGTAGGTGTGTGCTTGTGTGTGTGTTTCCTATGCAGATCCTAAGCCCAGTGTCACATGCAAGTAGGAGGAGTAAGAAGGGTTCCTGGCAAATCCGGGTTATGGATTGCATTTAAAAAGGCCCCGTGGGAGTGCAATGGGCCCCTGTCTTGCTGCTTAGCAATAATGGTATGGGTTTAGGTTCTGCTGTGTGTACTGGTGGTTGACTGCCCCCCAGCCCAGAGTGTGCATGGAAAATTGTCTGGCAGCCTCCCTGACAGCAAGCAGTGATAGTGCCCATGAAGGGGACCTTGTTGGGCCCGCCCCTTTCACGGTTATCGCTTCTCGGCCTTTTGGCTAAGATCAAGTGTAGTATCTGTTCTTATCAGTTTAATATCTGATACGTCCCCTATCTGGGGACCATATATTAAATGGATTTTTGAGAACGGGGGCCGATTTCGAAGCTTGCTTCCGTCGCCCTATGCATTGACCCGATATGGCAGTATCTTCGGGTACAGTGCACCACCCCCTTACAGGGTTAAAAAGAAAGATTCCTACTTTCATTGCTACCTGCTTGCTGGCTAGCCAGCTAGCCAGCCCTGTGGGCCTTGCTGCTGCTGCAGCCAAAAAACAAAAGGTGGTGCTGCTGCTGCTTCTGCTGCTTCTGCTTCTGCTTGTGCCTGGCCCCTGTTGGAGCGTCCAGGCACAGGACTTCTGCTGCTGCTGACTAAATGGCCTCCTTAATTGGATCATTTGAGTAGCCAGCACACCTGTGCAGGTAGGGCATGACATGATAGGCAGCTGCCTTGATAGCGGGTGGGTGCTGAATGTTCCTAATTGACAAAATAAGATTAATGCTTATGAAGAAATATAAAATCTCATCCCTTCCCCAATATCGCGCCACACCCCTACCCCTTAATTCCCTGGTTGAACTTGATGGACATATGTCTTTTTTCGACCGTACTAACTATGTAACTATGTAACATAACATGGGGGGGGGGGGGGGGGTCTCCTGGCTGTTCACACAGGTGTGTCATTGCTGTACATTGACCATGCATTGCTTCTGTGGTATTGCAAAGGCAAAGACAAATGCTTCCAGCCATCCATTGCACTAATGGATTGGTCATCAGCTGGCTGTCTATGTCCCGCATCAATATAGACCAAAGTACAGAGGGTTAGGCTATGCTATTGTGCACCTACCTGATGCATCAGAAGGTGCGAGGCCCTTGCTAAATTCTGTGCACAGACTTTGAGATCTATGCTTTAGACTGTATCTAAACCTGCTCCAACATGGACTGACATTCTGGCCTACTTTCAGCCGATGCGACTTGTCTGTCGCTGAACAGTCGCTTTTTATGTATTCAGCACCTATGTATAATGTTGTAAAAATGCTCTAGAAGCTAAAGTCGCAGAAATGTCACACATATTTGGCCTGCAACTTTCTGTGCGACAAATTCAGACAGGAAAAATCAGTATAAATCCTTAGAAAATTATCCCCCAGTGTCTCCATCTGCTGGCGGTATTGAATAAGCATTGCTGCACTGATGGGGTATGCATTAGACGAAAAAAAAGAAGAAAAAGAAGAATAATACGCCCAGAAAAGAGGCGAAAAGGAGAAAAACGTAAAAAAACGTGAAAAAAAAGTAAGAGGAAGAGAAGGGAAAAAAAGGTGGAAATGGGTTTAAAAGTGATTTCGGCGGAGAAATATATATATATATATATATATATATATATATATATATGCGCACACACACACATAGATATAAACGTATTCTCCGTTGAGATATTGCAGCCGCTGCTGTGTCCAGGCCCAGGAGCCTTAGCACTGTGCTGTGATGTCACTCAATACCACTGACATCACTAGGTGTAAACAACATCTCTCCTTTGCTGTGTATGTGACTATGGAGCTGTTTGGTGATGTCGTCTATTACGGCCTTCATAGAAGCAACAGGAGATTGTTGCATCCATCTTGAACCCTCAGAACTACAGTGCTATGATGTCACTCACTTCCACAGGCCTTGCAGAGTGTAAACAACAACAACCCAGCTTTGTTGTGTATGTAACCATAGGGATTTGTGATGTCACCTAGAACCTTCACAGCAGCGACAGCTTTATGAGGAGCATCAGCACTGCTCTGCCTGAGCAGAACCATCACCGCCATAGGTTGTCAAATAACCCGGATTTAACCCACACAGGTAAGTCCAATGGGGTGCAGGCATGTCCTCTATGCTTACAGCTTCCCGTGGGTGTTGGTTTGATACCGTTTGGGGACAGCCAAGGAGGCATCTGCAGGCAACAAAGGTAGGTGTGTGCTTGTGTGTGTGTTTCCTATGCAGATCCTAAGCCCAGTGTCACATGCAAGTAGGAGGAGTAAGAAGGGTTCCTGGCAAATCCGGGTTATGGATTGCATTTAAAAAGGCCCCGTGGGAGTGCAATGGGCCCCTGTCTTGCTGCTTAGCAATAATGGTATGGGTTTAGGTTCTGCTGTGTGTACTGGTGGTTGACTGCCCCCCAGCCCAGAGTGTGCATGGAAAATTGTCTGGCAGCCTCCCTGACAGCAAGCAGTGATAGTGCCCATGAAGGGGACCTTGTTGGGCCCGCCCCTTTCACGGTTATCGCTTCTCGGCCTTTTGGCTAAGATCAAGTGTAGTATCTGTTCTTATCAGTTTAATATCTGATACGTCCCCTATCTGGGGACCATATATTAAATGGATTTTTGAGAACGGGGGCCGATTTCGAAGCTTGCTTCCGTCGCCCTATGCATTGACCCGATATGGCAGTATCTTCGGGTACAGTGCACCACCCCCTTACAGGGTTAAAAAGAAAGATTCCTACTTTCATTGCTACCTGCTTGCTGGCTAGCCAGCTAGCCAGCCCTGTGGGCCTTGCTGCTGCTGCAGCCAAAAAACAAAAGGTGGTGCTGCTGCTGCTTCTGCTGCTTCTGCTTCTGCTTGTGCCTGGCCCCTGTTGGAGCGTCCAGGCACAGGACTTCTGCTGCTGCTGACTAAATGGCCTCCTTAATTGGATCATTTGAGTAGCCAGCACACCTGTGCAGGTAGGGCATGACATGATAGGCAGCTGCCTTGATAGCGGGTGGGTGCTGAATGTTCCTAATTGACAAAATAAGATTAATGCTTATGAAGAAATATAAAATCTCATCCCTTCCCCAATATCGCGCCACACCCCTACCCCTTAATTCCCTGGTTGAACTTGATGGACATATGTCTTTTTTCGACCGTACTAACTATGTAACTATGTAACATAACATGGGGGGGGGGGGGGGGGTCTCCTGGCTGTTCACACAGGTGTGTCATTGCTGTACATTGACCATGCATTGCTTCTGTGGTATTGCAAAGGCAAAGACAAATGCTTCCAGCCATCCATTGCACTAATGGATTGGTCATCAGCTGGCTGTCTATGTCCCGCATCAATATAGACCAAAGTACAGAGGGTTAGGCTATGCTATTGTGCACCTACCTGATGCATCAGAAGGTGCGAGGCCCTTGCTAAATTCTGTGCACAGACTTTGAGATCTATGCTTTAGACTGTATCTAAACCTGCTCCAACATGGACTGACATTCTGGCCTACTTTCAGCCGATGCGACTTGTCTGTCGCTGAACAGTCGCTTTTTATGTATTCAGCACCTATGTATAATGTTGTAAAAATGCTCTAGAAGCTAAAGTCGCAGAAATGTCACACATATTTGGCCTGCAACTTTCTGTGCGACAAATTCAGACAGGAAAAATCAGTATAAATCCTTAGAAAATTATCCCCCAGTGTCTCCATCTGCTGGCGGTATTGAATAAGCATTGCTGCACTGATGGGGTATGCATTAGACGAAAAAAAAGAAGAAAAAGAAGAATAATACGCCCAGAAAAGAGGCGAAAAGGAGAAAAACGTAAAAAAACGTGAAAAAAAAGTAAGAGGAAGAGAAGGGAAAAAAAGGTGGAAATGGGTTTAAAAGTGATTTCGGCGGAGAAATATATATATATATATATATATATATATATATATATATATATGCACACACACACACATAGATATAAACGTATTCTCCGTTGAGATATTGCAGCCGCTGCTGTGTCCAGGCCCAGGAGCCTTAGCACTGTGCTGTGATGTCACTCAATACCACTGACATCACTAGGTGTAAACAACATCTCTCCTTTGCTGTGTATGTGACTATGGAGCTGTTTGGTGATGTCGTCTATTACGGCCTTCATAGAAGCAACAGGAGATTGTTGCATCCATCTTGAACCCTCAGAACTACAGTGCTATGATGTCACTCACTTCCACAGGCCTTGCAGAGTGTAAACAACAACAACCCAGCTTTGTTGTGTATGTAACCATAGGGATTTGTGATGTCACCTAGAACCTTCACAGCAGCGACAGCTTTATGAGGAGCATCAGCACTGCTCTGCCTGAGCAGAACCATCACCGCCATAGGTTGTCAAATAACCCGGATTTAACCCACACAGGTAAGTCCAATGGGGTGCAGGCATGTCCTCTATGCTTACAGCTTCCCGTGGGTGTTGGTTTGATACCGTTTGGGGACAGCCAAGGAGGCATCTGCAGGCAACAAAGGTAGGTGTGTGCTTGTGTGTGTGTTTCCTATGCAGATCCTAAGCCCAGTGTCACATGCAAGTAGGAGGAGTAAGAAGGGTTCCTGGCAAATCCGGGTTATGGATTGCATTTAAAAAGGCCCCGTGGGAGTGCAATGGGCCCCTGTCTTGCTGCTTAGCAATAATGGTATGGGTTTAGGTTCTGCTGTGTGTACTGGTGGTTGACTGCCCCCCAGCCCAGAGTGTGCATGGAAAATTGTCTGGCAGCCTCCCTGACAGCAAGCAGTGATAGTGCCCATGAAGGGGACCTTGTTGGGCCCGCCCCTTTCACGGTTATCGCTTCTCGGCCTTTTGGCTAAGATCAAGTGTAGTATCTGTTCTTATCAGTTTAATATCTGATACGTCCCCTATCTGGGGACCATATATTAAATGGATTTTTGAGAACGGGGGCCGATTTCGAAGCTTGCTTCCGTCGCCCTATGCATTGACCCGATATGGCAGTATCTTCGGGTACAGTGCACCACCCCCTTACAGGGTTAAAAAGAAAGATTCCTACTTTCATTGCTACCTGCTTGCTGGCTAGCCAGCTAGCCAGCCCTGTGGGCCTTGCTGCTGCTGCAGCCAAAAAACAAAAGGTGGTGCTGCTGCTGCTTCTGCTGCTTCTGCTTCTGCTTGTGTCTGGCCCCTGTTGGAGCGTCCAGGCACAGGACTTCTGCTGCTGCTGACTAAATGGCCTCCTTAATTGGATCATTTGAGTAGCCAGCACACCTGTGCAGGTAGGGCATGACATGATAGGCAGCTGCCTTGATAGCGGGTGGGTGCTGAATGTTCCTAATTGACAAAATAAGATTAATGCTTATGAAGAAATATAAAATCTCATCCCTTCCCCAATATCGCGCCACACCCCTACCCCTTAATTCCCTGGTTGAACTTGATGGACATATGTCTTTTTTCGACCGTACTAACTATGTAACTATGTAACATAACATGGGGGGGGGTCTCCTGGCTGTTCACACAGGTGTGTCATTGCTGTACATTGACCATGCATTGCTTCTGTGGTATTGCAAAGGCAAAGACAAATGCTTCCAGCCATCCATTGCACTAATGGATTGGTCATCAGCTGGCTGTCTATGTCCCGCATCAATATAGACCAAAGTACAGAGGGTTAGGCTATGCTATTGTGCACCTACCTGATGCATCAGAAGGTGCGAGGCCCTTGCTAAATTCTGTGCACAGACTTTGAGATCTATGCTTTAGACTGTATCTAAACCTGCTCCAACATGGACTGACATTCTGGCCTACTTTCAGCCGATGCGACTTGTCTGTCGCTGAACAGTCGCTTTTTATGTATTCAGCACCTATGTATAATGTTGTAAAAATGCTCTAGAAGCTAAAGTCGCAGAAATGTCACACATATTTGGCCTGCAACTTTCTGTGCGACAAATTCAGACAGGAAAAATCAGTATAAATCCTTAGAAAATGATCCCCCAGTGTCTCCATCTGCTGGCGGTATTGAATAAGCATTGCTGCACTGATGGGGTATGCATTAGACGAAAAAAAAGAAGAAAAAGAAGAATAATACGCCCAGAAAAGAGGCGAAAAGGAGAAAAACGTAAAAAAACGTGAAAAAAAAGTAAGAGGAAGAGAAGGGAAAAAAAGGTGGAAATGGGTTTAAAAGTGATTTCGGCGGAGAAATATATATATATATATATATATATATATATATATATATGCGCACACACACACATAGATATAAACGTATTCTCCGTTGAGATATTGCAGCCGCTGCTGTGTCCAGGCCCAGGAGCCTTAGCACTGTGCTGTGATGTCACTCAATACCACTGACATCACTAGGTGTAAACAACATCTCTCCTTTGCTGTGTATGTGACTATGGAGCTGTTTGGTGATGTCGTCTATTACGGCCTTCATAGAAGCAACAGGAGATTGTTGCATCCATCTTGAACCCTCAGAACTACAGTGCTATGATGTCACTCACTTCCACAGGCCTTGCAGAGTGTAAACAACAACAACCCAGCTTTGTTGTGTATGTAACCATAGGGATTTGTGATGTCACCTAGAACCTTCACAGCAGCGACAGCTTTATGAGGAGCATCAGCACTGCTCTGCCTGAGCAGAACCATCACCGCCATAGGTTGTCAAATAACCCGGATTTAACCCACACAGGTAAGTCCAATGGGGTGCAGGCATGTCCTCTATGCTTACAGCTTCCCGTGGGTGTTGGTTTGATACCGTTTGGGGACAGCCAAGGAGGCATCTGCAGGCAACAAAGGTAGGTGTGTGCTTGTGTGTGTGTTTCCTATGCAGATCCTAAGCCCAGTGTCACATGCAAGTAGGAGGAGTAAGAAGGGTTCCTGGCAAATCCGGGTTATGGATTGCATTTAAAAAGGCCCCGTGGGAGTGCAATGGGCCCCTGTCTTGCTGCTTAGCAATAATGGTATGGGTTTAGGTTCTGCTGTGTGTACTGGTGGTTGACTGCCCCCCAGCCCAGAGTGTGCATGGAAAATTGTCTGGCAGCCTCCCTGACAGCAAGCAGTGATAGTGCCCATGAAGGGGACCTTGTTGGGCCCGCCCCTTTCACGGTTATCGCTTCTCGGCCTTTTGGCTAAGATCAAGTGTAGTATCTGTTCTTATCAGTTTAATATCTGATACGTCCCCTATCTGGGGACCATATATTAAATGGATTTTTGAGAACGGGGGCCGATTTCGAAGCTTGCTTCCGTCGCCCTATGCATTGACCCGATATGGCAGTATCTTCGGGTACAGTGCACCACCCCCTTACAGGGTTAAAAAGAAAGATTCCTACTTTCATTGCTACCTGCTTGCTGGCTAGCCAGCTAGCCAGCCCTGTGGGCCTTGCTGCTGCTGCAGCCAAAAAACAAAAGGTGGTGCTGCTGCTGCTTCTGCTGCTTCTGCTTCTGCTTGTGTCTGGCCCCTGTTGGAGCGTCCAGGCACAGGACTTCTGCTGCTGCTGACTAAATGGCCTCCTTAATTGGATCATTTGAGTAGCCAGCACACCTGTGCAGGTAGGGCATGACATGATAGGCAGCTGCCTTGATAGCGGGTGGGTGCTGAATGTTCCTAATTGACAAAATAAGATTAATGCTTATGAAGAAATATAAAATCTCATCCCTTCCCCAATA
The DNA here is from genome assembly GCF_029499605.1 of Hyla sarda. Classification (NCBI taxonomy): domain Eukaryota; kingdom Metazoa; phylum Chordata; class Amphibia; order Anura; family Hylidae; genus Hyla; species Hyla sarda. Next base: position 7,901 of record NW_026608290.1, read on the forward strand.
TCGCGCCACACCCCTACCCCTTAATTCCCTGGTTGAACTTGATGGACATATGTCTTTTTTCGACCGTACTAACTATGTAACTATGTAACATAACATGGGGGGGGGTCTCCTGGCTGTTCACACAGGTGTGTCATTGCTGTACATTGACCATGCATTGCTTCTGTGGTATTGCAAAGGCAAAGACAAATGCTTCCAGCCATCCATTGCACTAATGGATTGGTCATCAGCTGGCTGTCTATGTCCCGCATCAATATAGACCAAAGTACAGAGGGTTAGGCTATGCTATTGTGCACCTACCTGATGCATCAGAAGGTGCGAGGCCCTTGCTAAATTCTGTGCACAGACTTTGAGATCTATGCTTTAGACTGTATCTAAACCTGCTCCAACATGGACTGACATTCTGGCCTACTTTCAGCCGATGCGACTTGTCTGTCGCTGAACAGTCGCTTTTTATGTATTCAGCACCTATGTATAATGTTGTAAAAATGCTCTAGAAGCTAAAGTCGCAGAAATGTCACACATATTTGGCCTGCAACTTTCTGTGCGACAAATTCAGACAGGAAAAATCAGTATAAATCCTTAGAAAATGATCCCCCAGTGTCTCCATCTGCTGGCGGTATTGAATAAGCATTGCTGCACTGATGGGGTATGCATTAGACGAAAAAAAAGAAGAAAAAGAAGAATAATACGCCCAGAAAAGAGGCGAAAAGGAGAAAAACGTAAAAAAACGTGAAAAAAAAGTAAGAGGAAGAGAAGGGAAAAAAAGGTGGAAATGGGTTTAAAAGTGATTTCGGCGGAGAAATATATATATATATATATATATATATATATATATATATATATATATGCGCACACACACACATAGATATAAACGTATTCTCCGTTGAGATATTGCAGCCGCTGCTGTGTCCAGGCCCAGGAGCCTTAGCACTGTGCTGTGATGTCACTCAATACCACTGACATCACTAGGTGTAAACAACATCTCTCCTTTGCTGTGTATGTGACTATGGAGCTGTTTGGTGATGTCGTCTATTACGGCCTTCATAGAAGCAACAGGAGATTGTTGCATCCATCTTGAACCCTCAGAACTACAGTGCTATGATGTCACTCACTTCCACAGGCCTTGCAGAGTGTAAACAACAACAACCCAGCTTTGTTGTGTATGTAACCATAGGGATTTGTGATGTCAGCTAGAACCTTCACAGCAGCGACAGCTTTATGAGGAGCATCAGCACTGCTCTGCCTGAGCAGAACCATCACCGCCATAGGTTGTCAAATAACCCGGATTTAACCCACACAGGTAAGTCCAATGGGGTGCAGGCATGTCCTCTATGCTTACAGCTTCCCGTGGGTGTTGGTTTGATACCGTTTGGGGACAGCCAAGGAGGCATCTGCAGGCAACAAAGGTAGGTGTGTGCTTGTGTGTGTGTTTCCTATGCAGATCCTAAGCCCAGTGTCACATGCAAGTAGGAGGAGTAAGAAGGGTTCCTGGCAAATCCGGGTTATGGATTGCATTTAAAAAGGCCCCGTGGGAGTGCAATGGGCCCCTGTCTTGCTGCTTAGCAATAATGGTATGGGTTTAGGTTCTGCTGTGTGTACTGGTGGTTGACTGCCCCCCAGCCCAGAGTGTGCATGGAAAATTGTCTGGCAGCCTCCCTGACAGCAAGCAGTGATAGTGCCCATGAAGGGGACCTTGTTGGGCCCGCCCCTTTCACGGTTATCGCTTCTCGGCCTTTTGGCTAAGATCAAGTGTAGTATCTGTTCTTATCAGTTTAATATCTGATACGTCCCCTATCTGGGGACCATATATTAAATGGATTTTTGAGAACGGGGGCCGATTTCGAAGCTTGCTTCCGTCGCCCTATGCATTGACCCGATATGGCAGTATCTTCGGGTACAGTGCACCACCCCCTTACAGGGTTAAAAAGAAAGATTCCTACTTTCATTGCTACCTGCTTGCTGGCTAGCCAGCTAGCCAGCCCTGTGGGCCTTGCTGCTGCTGCAGCCAAAAAACAAAAGGTGGTGCTGCTGCTGCTTCTGCTGCTTCTGCTTCTGCTTGTGTCTGGCCCCTGTTGGAGCGTCCAGGCACAGGACTTCTGCTGCTGCTGACTAAATGGCCTCCTTAATTGGATCATTTGAGTAGCCAGCACACCTGTGCAGGTAGGGCATGACATGATAGGCAGCTGCCTTGATAGCGGGTGGGTGCTGAATGTTCCTAATTGACAAAATAAGATTAATGCTTATGAAGAAATATAAAATCTCATCCCTTCCCCAATATCGCGCCACACCCCTACCCCTTAATTCCCTGGTTGAACTTGATGGACATATGTCTTTTTTCGACCGTACTAACTATGTAACTATGTAACATAACATGGGGGGGGGGGGGTCTCCTGGCTGTTCACACAGGTGTGTCATTGCTGTACATTGACCATGCATTGCTTCTGTGGTATTGCAAAGGCAAAGACAAATGCTTCCAGCCATCCATTGCACTAATGGATTGGTCATCAGCTGGCTGTCTATGTCCCGCATCAATATAGACCAAAGTACAGAGGGTTAGGCTATGCTATTGTGCACCTACCTGATGCATCAGAAGGTGCGAGGCCCTTGCTAAATTCTGTGCACAGACTTTGAGATCTATGCTTTAGACTGTATCTAAACCCCAACATGGACTGACATTCTGGCCTACTTTCAGCCGATGCGACTTGTCTGTCGCTGAACAGTCGCTTTTTATGTATTCAGCACCTATGTATAATGTTGTAAAAATGCTCTAGAAGCTAAAGTCGCAGAAATGTCACACATATTTGGCCTGCAACTTTCTGTGCGACAAATTCAGACAGGAAAAATCAGTATAAATCCTTAGAAAATGATCCCCCAGTGTCTCCATCTGCTGGCGGTATTGAATAAGCATTGCTGCACTGATGGGGTATGCATTAGACGAAAAAAAAGAAGAAAAAGAAGAATAATACGCCCAGAAAAGAGGCGAAAAGGAGAAAAACGTAAAAAAACTTGAAAAAAAAGTAAGAGGAAGAGAAGGGAAAAAAAGGTGGAAATGGGTTTAAAAGTGATTTCGGCGGAGAAATATATATATATATATATATATATATATATATATATATATATGCGCACACACACACATAGATATAAACGTATTCTCCGTTGAGATATTGCAGCCGCTGCTGTGTCCAGGCCCAGGAGCCTTAGCACTGTGCTGTGATGTCACTCAATACCACTGACATCACTAGGTGTAAACAACATCTCTCCTTTGCTGTGTATGTGACTATGGAGCTGTTTGGTGATGTCGTCTATTACGGCCTTCATAGAAGCAACAGGAGATTGTTGCATCCATCTTGAACCCTCAGAACTACAGTGCTATGATGTCACTCACTTCCACAGGCCTTGCAGAGTGTAAACAACAACAACCCAGCTTTGTTGTGTATGTAACCATAGGGATTTGTGATGTCACCTAGAACCTTCACAGCAGCGACAGCTTTATGAGGAGCATCAGCACTGCTCTGCCTGAGCAGAACCATCACCGCCATAGGTTGTCAAATAACCCGGATTTAACCCACACAGGTAAGTCCAATGGGGTGCAGGCATGTCCTCTATGCTTACAGCTTCCCGTGGGTGTTGGTTTGATACCGTTTGGGGACAGCCAAGGAGGCATCTGCAGGCAACAAAGGTAGGTGTGTGCTTGTGTGTGTGTTTCCTATGCAGATCCTAAGCCCAGTGTCACATGCAAGTAGGAGGAGTAAGAAGGGTTCCTGGCAAATCCGGGTTATGTTATGGATTGCATTTAAAAAGGCCCCGTGGGAGTGCAATGGGCCCCTGTCTTGCTGCTTAGCAATAATGGTATGGGTTTAGGTTCTGCTGTGTGTACTGGTGGTTGACTGCCCCCCAGCCCAGAGTGTGCATGGAAAATTGTCTGGCAGCCTCCCTGACAGCAAGCAGTGATAGTGCCCATGAAGGGGACCTTGTTGGGCCCGCCCCTTTCACGGTTATCGCTTCTCGGCCTTTTGGCTAAGATCAAGTGTAGTATCTGTTCTTATCAGTTTAATATCTGATACGTCCCCTATCTGGGGACCATATATTAAATGGATTTTTGAGAACGGGGGCCGATTTCGAAGCTTGCTTCCGTCGCCCTATGCATTGACCCGATATGGCAGTATCTTCGGGTACAGTGCACCACCCCCTTACAGGGTTAAAAAGAAAGATTCCTACTTTCATTGCTACCTGCTTGCTGGCTAGCCAGCTAGCCAGCCCTGTGGGCCTTGCTGCTGCTGCAGCCAAAAAACAAAAGGTGGTGCTGCTGCTGCTTCTGCTGCTTCTGCTTCTGCTTGTGTCTGGCCCCTGTTGGAGCGTCCAGGCACAGGACTTCTGCTGCTGCTGACTAAATGGCCTCCTTAATTGGATCATTTGAGTAGCCAGCACACCTGTGCAGGTAGGGCATGACATGATAGGCAGCTGCCTTGATAGCGGGTGGGTGCTGAATGTTCCTAATTGACAAAATAAGATTAATGCTTATGAAGAAATATAAAATCTCATCCCTTCCCCAATATCGCGCCACACCCCTACCCCTTAATTCCCTGGTTGAACTTGATGGACATATGTCTTTTTTCGACCGTACTAACTATGTAACTATGTAACATAACATGGGGGGGGGTCTCCTGGCTGTTCACACAGGTGTGTCATTGCTGTACATTGACCATGCATTGCTTCTGTGGTATTGCAAAGGCAAAGACAAATGCTTCCAGCCATCCATTGCACTAATGGATTGGTCATCAGCTGGCTGTCTATGTCCCGCATCAATATAGACCAAAGTACAGAGGGTTAGGCTATGCTATTGTGCACCTACCTGATGCATCAGAAGGTGCGAGGCCCTTGCTAAATTCTGTGCACAGACTTTGAGATCTATGCTTTAGACTGTATCTAAACCTGCTCCAACATGGACTGACATTCTGGCCTACTTTCAGCCGATGCGACTTGTCTGTCGCTGAACAGTCGCTTTTTATGTATTCAGCACCTATGTATAATGTTGTAAAAATGCTCTAGAAGCTAAAGTCGCAGAAATGTCACACATATTTGGCCTGCAACTTTCTGTGCGACAAATTCAGACAGGAAAAATCAGTATAAATCCTTAGAAAATGATCCCCCAGTGTCTCCATCTGCTGGCGGTATTGAATAAGCATTGCTGCACTGATGGGGTATGCATTAGACGAAAAAAAAGAAGAAAAAGAAGAATAATACGCCCAGAAAAGAGGCGAAAAGGAGAAAAACGTAAAAAAACGTGAAAAAAAAGTAAGAGGAAGAGAAGGGAAAAAAAGGTGGAAATGGGTTTAAAAGTGATTTCGGCGGAGAAATATATATATATATATATATATATATATATATATATATATATATATATATATATGCGCACACACACACATAGATATAAACGTATTCTCCGTTGAGATATTGCAGCCGCTGCTGTGTCCAGGCCCAGGAGCCTTAGCACTGTGCTGTGATGTCACTCAATACCACTGACATCACTAGGTGTAAACAACATCTCTCCTTTGCTGTGTATGTGACTATGGAGCTGTTTGGTGATGTCGTCTATTACGGCCTTCATAGAAGCAACAGGAGATTGTTGCATCCATCTTGAACCCTCAGAACTACAGTGCTATGATGTCACTCACTTCCACAGGCCTTGCAGAGTGTAAACAACAACAACCCAGCTTTGTTGTGTATGTAACCATAGGGATTTGTGATGTCAGCTAGAACCTTCACAGCAGCGACAGCTTTATGAGGAGCATCAGCACTGCTCTGCCTGAGCAGAACCATCACCGCCATAGGTTGTCAAATAACCCGGATTTAACCCACACAGGTAAGTCCAATGGGGTGCAGGCATGTCCTCTATGCTTACAGCTTCCCGTGGGTGTTGGTTTGATACCGTTTGGGGACAGCCAAGGAGGCATCTGCAGGCAACAAAGGTAGGTGTGTGCTTGTGTGTGTGTTTCCTATGCAGATCCTAAGCCCAGTGTCACATGCAAGTAGGAGGAGTAAGAAGGGTTCCTGGCAAATCCGGGTTATGGATTGCATTTAAAAAGGCCCCGTGGGAGTGCAATGGGCCCCTGTCTTGCTGCTTAGCAATAATGGTATGGGTTTAGGTTCTGCTGTGTGTACTGGTGGTTGACTGCCCCCCAGCCCAGAGTGTGCATGGAAAATTGTCTGGCAGCCTCCCTGACAGCAAGCAGTGATAGTGCCCATGAAGGGGACCTTGTTGGGCCCGCCCCTTTCACGGTTATCGCTTCTCGGCCTTTTGGCTAAGATCAAGTGTAGTATCTGTTCTTATCAGTTTAATATCTGATACGTCCCCTATCTGGGGACCATATATTAAATGGATTTTTGAGAACGGGGGCCGATTTCGAAGCTTGCTTCCGTCGCCCTATGCATTGACCCGATATGGCAGTATCTTCGGGTACAGTGCACCACCCCCTTACAGGGTTAAAAAGAAAGATTCCTACTTTCATTGCTACCTGCTTGCTGGCTAGCCAGCTAGCCAGCCCTGTGGGCCTTGCTGCTGCTGCAGCCAAAAAACAAAAGGTGGTGCTGCTGCTGCTTCTGCTGCTTCTGCTTCTGCTTGTGTCTGGCCCCTGTTGGAGCGTCCAGGCACAGGACTTCTGCTGCTGCTGACTAAATGGCCTCCTTAATTGGATCATTTGAGTAGCCAGCACACCTGTGCAGGTAGGGCATGACATGATAGGCAGCTGCCTTGATAGCGGGTGGGTGCTGAATGTTCCTAATTGACAAAATAAGATTAATGCTTATGAAGAAATATAAAATCTCATCCCTTCCCCAATATCGCGCCACACCCCTACCCCTTAATTCCCTGGTTGAACTTGATGGACATATGTCTTTTTTCGACCGTACTAACTATGTAACTATGTAACATAACATGGGGGGGGGGGGGGTCTCCTGGCTGTTCACACAGGTGTGTCATTGCTGTACATTGACCATGCATTGCTTCTGTGGTATTGCAAAGGCAAAGACAAATGCTTCCAGCCATCCATTGCACTAATGGATTGGTCATCAGCTGGCTGTCTATGTCCCGCATCAATATAGACCAAAGTACAGAGGGTTAGGCTATGCTATTGTGCACCTACCTGATGCATCAGAAGGTGCGAGGCCCTTGCTAAATTCTGTGCACAGACTTTGAGATCTATGCTTTAGACTGTATCTAAACCTGCTCCAACATGGACTGACATTCTGGCCTACTTTCAGCCGATGCGACTTGTCTGTCGCTGAACAGTCGCTTTTTATGTATTCAGCACCTATGTATAATGTTGTAAAAATGCTCTAGAAGCTAAAGTCGCAGAAATGTCACACATATTTGGCCTGCAACTTTCTGTGCGACAAATTCAGACAGGAAAAATCAGTCTAAATCCTTAGAAAATGATCCCCCAGTGTCTCCATCTGCTGGCGGTATTGAATAAGCATTGCTGCACTGATGGGGTATGCATTAGACGAAAAAAAAGAAGAAAAAGAAGAATAATACGCCCAGAAAAGAGGCGAAAAGGAGAAAAACGTAAAAAAACGTGAAAAAAAAGTAAGAGGAAGAGAAGGGAAAAAAAGGTGGAAATGGGTTTAAAAGTGATTTCGGCGGAGAAATATATATATATATATATATATATATATATATATATATATATATATGCGCACACACACACATAGATATAAACGTATTCTCCGTTGAGATATTGCAGCCGCTGCTGTGTCCAGGCCCAGGAGCCTTAGCACTGTGCTGTGATGTCACTCAATACCACTGACATCACTAGGTGTAAACAACATCTCTCCTTTGCTGTGTATGTGACTATGGAGCTGTTTGGTGATGTCGTCTATTACGGCCTTCATAGAAGCAACAGGAGATTGTTGCATCCATCTTGAACCCTCAGAACTACAGTGCTATGATGTCACTCACTTCCACAGGCCTTGCAGAGTGTAAACAACAACAACCCAGCTTTGTTGTGTATGTAACCATAGGGATTTGTGATGTCACCTAGAACCTTCACAGCAGCGACAGCTTTATGAGGAGCATCAGCACTGCTCTGCCTGAGCAGAACCATCACCGCCATAGGTTGTCAAATAACCCGGATTTAACCCACACAGGTAAGTCCAATGGGGTGCAGGCATGTCCTCTATGCTTACAGCTTCCCGTGGGTGTTGGTTTGATACCGTTTGGGGACAGCCAAGGAGGCATCTGCAGGCAACAAAGGTAGGTGTGTGCTTGTGTGTGTGTTTCCTATGCAGATCCTAAGCCCAGTGTCACATGCAAGTAGGAGGAGTAAGAAGGGTTCCTGGCAAATCCGGGTTATGGATTGCATTTAAAAAGGCCCCGTGGGAGTGCAATGGGCCCCTGTCTTGCTGCTTAGCAATAATGGTATGGGTTTAGGTTCTGCTGTGTGTACTGGTGGTTGACTGCCCCCCAGCCCAGAGTGTGCATGGAAAATTGTCTGGCAGCCTCCCTGACAGCAAGCAGTGATAGTGCCCATGAAGGGGACCTTGTTGGGCCCGCCCCTTTCACGGTTATCGCTTCTCGGCCTTTTGGCTAAGATCAAGTGTAGTATCTGTTCTTATCAGTTTAATATCTGATACGTCCCCTATCTGGGGACCATATATTAAATGGATTTTTGAGAACGGGGGCCGATTTCGAAGCTTGCTTCCGTCGCCCTATGCATTGACCCGATATGGCAGTATCTTCGGGTACAGTGCACCACCCCCTTACAGGGTTAAAAAGAAAGATTCCTACTTTCATTGCTACCTGCTTGCTGGCTAGCCAGCTAGCCAGCCCTGTGGGCCTTGCTGCTGCTGCAGCCAAAAAACAAAAGGTGGTGCTGCTTCTGCTGCTTCTGCTTCTGCTTGTGTCTGGCCCCTGTTGGAGCGTCCAGGCACAGGACTTCTGCTGCTGCTGACTAAATGGCCTCCTTAATTGGATCATTTGAGTAGCCAGCACACCTGTGCAGGTAGGGCATGACATGATAGGCAGCTGCCTTGATAGCGGGTGGGTGCTGAATGTTCCTAATTGACAAAATAAGATTAATGCTTATGAAGAAATATAAAATCTCATCCCTTCCCCAATATCGCGCCACACCCCTACCCCTTAATTCCCTGGTTGAACTTGATGGACATATGTCTTTTTTCGACCGTACTAACTATGTAACTATGTAACATAACATGGGGGGGGGGGGGGTCTCCTGGCTGTTCACACAGGTGTGTCATTGCTGTACATTGACCATGCATTGCTTCTGTGGTATTGCAAAGGCAAAGACAAATGCTTCCAGCCATCCATTGCACTAATGGATTGGTCATCAGCTGGCTGTCTATGTCCCGCATCAATATAGACCAAAGTACAGAGGGTTAGGCTATGCTATTGTGCACCTACCTGATGCATCAGAAGGTGCGAGGCCCTTGCTAAATTCTGTGCACAGACTTTGAGATCTATGCTTTAGACTGTATCTAAACCTGCTCCAACATGGACTGACATTCTGGCCTACTTTCAGCCGATGCGACTTGTCTGTCGCTGAACAGTCGCTTTTTATGTATTCAGCACCTATGTATAATGTTGTAAAAATGCTCTAGAAGCTAAAGTCGCAGAAATGTCACACATATTTGGCCTGCAACTTTCTGTGCGACAAATTCAGACAGGAAAAATCAGTATAAATCCTTAGAAAATGATCCCCCAGTGTCTCCATCTGCTGGCGGTATTGAATAAGCATTGCTGCACTGATGGGGTATGCATTAGACGAAAAAAAAGAAGAAAAAGAAGAATAATACGCCCAGAAAAGAGGCGAAAAGGAGAAAAACGTAAAAAAACGTGAAAAAAAAGTAAGAGGAAGAGAAGGGAAAAAAAGGTGGAAATGGGTTTAAAAGTGATTTCGGCGGAGAAATATATATATATATATATATATATATATATATATATATATATGCGCACACACACACATAGATATAAACGTATTCTCCGTTGAGATATTGCAGCCGCTGCTGTGTCCAGGCCCAGGAGCCTTAGCACTGTGCTGTGATGTCACTCAATACCACTGACATCACTAGGTGTAAACAACATCTCTCCTTTGCTGTGTATGTGACTATGGAGCTGTTTGGTGATGTCGTCTATTACGGCCTTCATAGAAGCAACAGGAGATTGTTGCATCCATCTTGAACCCTCAGAACTACAGTGCTATGATGTCACTCACTTCCACAGGCCTTGCAGAGTGTAAACAACAACAACCCAGCTTTGTTGTGTATGTAACCATAGGGATTTGTGATGTCACCTAGAACCTTCACAGCAGCGACAGCTTTATGAGGAGCATCAGCACTGCTCTGCCTGAGCAGAACCATCACCGCCATAGGTTGTCAAATAACCCGGATTTAACCCACACAGGTAAGTCCAATGGGGTGCAGGCATGTCCTCTATGCTTACAGCTTCCCGTGGGTGTTGGTTTGATACCGTTTGGGGACAGCCAAGGAGGCATCTGCAGGCAACAAAGGTAGGTGTGTGCTTGTGTGTGTGTTTCCTATGCAGATCCTAAGCCCAGTGTCACATGCAAGTAGGAGGAGTAAGAAGGGTTCCTGGCAAATCCGGGTTATGGATTGCATTTAAAAAGGCCCCGTGGGAGTGCAATGGGCCCCTGTCTTGCTGCTTAGCAATAATGGTATGGGTTTAGGTTCTGCTGTGTGTACTGGTGGTTGACTGCCCCCCAGCCCAGAGTGTGCATGGAAAATTGTCTGGCAGCCTCCCTGACAGCAAGCAGTGATAGTGCCCATGAAGGGGACCTTGTTGGGCCCGCCCCTTTCACGGTTATCGCTTCTCGGCCTTTTGGCTAAGATCAAGTGTAGTATCTGTTCTTATCAGTTTAATATCTGATACGTCCCCTATCTGGGGACCATATATTAAATGGATTTTTGAGAACGGGGGCCGATTTCGAAGCTTGCTTCCGTCGCCCTATGCATTGACCCGATATGGCAGTATCTTCGGGTACAGTGCACCACCCCCTTACAGGGTTAAAAAGAAAGATTCCTACTTTCATTGCTACCTGCTTGCTGGCTAGCCAGCTAGCCAGCCCTGTGGGCCTTGCTGCTGCTGCAGCCAAAAAACAAAAGGTGGTGCTGCTGCTGCTTCTGCTGCTTCTGCTTCTGCTTGTGTCTGGCCCCTGTTGGAGCGTCCAGGCACAGGACTTCTGCTGCTGCTGACTAAATGGCCTCCTTAATTGGATCATTTGAGTAGCCAGCACACCTGTGCAGGTAGGGCATGACATGATAGGCAGCTGCCTTGATAGCGGGTGGGTGCTGAATGTTCCTAATTGACAAAATAAGATTAATGCTTATGAAGAAATATAAAATCTCATCCCTTCCCCAATATCGCGCCACACCCCTACCCCTTAATTCCCTGGTTGAACTTGATGGACATATGTCTTTTTTCGACCGTACTAACTATGTAACTATGTAACATAACATGGGGGGGGGTCTCCTGGCTGTTCACACAGGTGTGTCATTGCTGTACATTGACCATGCATTGCTTCTGTGGTATTGCAAAGGCAAAGACAAATGCTTCCAGCCATCCATTGCACTAATGGATTGGTCATCAGCTGGCTGTCTATGTCCCGCATCAATATAGACCAAAGTACAGAGGGTTAGGCTATGCTATTGTGCACCTACCTGATGCATCAGAAGGTGCGAGGCCCTTGCTAAATTCTGTGCACAGACTTTGAGATCTATGCTTTAGACTGTATCTAAACCTGCTCCAACATGGACTGACATTCTGGCCTACTTTCAGCCGATGCGACTTGTCTGTCGCTGAACAGTCGCTTTTTATGTATTCAGCACCTATGTATAATGTTGTAAAAATGCTCTAGAAGCTAAAGTCGCAGAAATGTCACACATATTTGGCCTGCAACTTTCTGTGCGACAAATTCAGACAGGAAAAATCAGTATAAATCCTTAGAAAATGATCCCCCAGTGTCTCCATCTGCTGGCGGTATTGAATAAGCATTGCTGCACTGATGGGGTATGCATTAGACGAAAAAAAAGAAGAAAAAGAAGAATAATACGCCCAGAAAAGAGGCGAAAAGGAGAAAAACGTAAAAAAACGTGAAAAAAAAGTAAGAGGAAGAGAAGGGAAAAAAAGGTGGAAATGGGTTTAAAAGTGATTTCGGCGGAGAAATATATATATATATATATATATATATATATATATATATATATATATATATATATATATGCGCACACACACACATAGATATAAACGTATTCTCCGTTGAGATATTGCAGCCGCTGCTGTGTCCAGGCCCAGGAGCCTTAGCACTGTGCTGTGATGTCACTCAATACCACTGACATCACTAGGTGTAAACAACATCTCTCCTTTGCTGTGTATGTGACTATGGAGCTGTTTGGTGATGTCGTCTATTACGGCCTTCATAGAAGCAACAGGAGATTGTTGCATCCATCTTGAACCCTCAGAACTACAGTGCTATGATGTCACTCACTTCCACAGGCCTTGCAGAGTGTAAACAACAACAACCCAGCTTTGTTGTGTATGTAACCATAGGGATTTGTGATGTCAGCTAGAACCTTCACAGCAGCGACAGCTTTATGAGGAGCATCAGCACTGCTCTGCCTGAGCAGAACCATCACCGCCATAGGTTGTCAAATAACCCGGATTTAACCCACACAGGTAAGTCCAATGGGGTGCAGGCATGTCCTCTATGCTTACAGCTTCCCGTGGGTGTTGGTTTGATACCGTTTGGGGACAGCCAAGGAGGCATCTGCAGGCAACAAAGGTAGGTGTGTGCTTGTGTGTGTGTTTCCTATGCAGATCCTAAGCCCAGTGTCACATGCAAGTAGGAGGAGTAAGAAGGGTTCCTGGCAAATCCGGGTTATGGATTGCATTTAAAAAGGCCCCGTGGGAGTGCAATGGGCCCCTGTCTTGCTGCTTAGCAATAATGGTATGGGTTTAGGTTCTGCTGTGTGTACTGGTGGTTGACTGCCCCCCAGCCCAGAGTGTGCATGGAAAATTGTCTGGCAGCCTCCCTGACAGCAAGCAGTGATAGTGCCCATGAAGGGGACCTTGTTGGGCCCGCCCCTTTCACGGTTATCGCTTCTCGGCCTTTTGGCTAAGATCAAGTGTAGTATCTGTTCTTATCAGTTTAATATCTGATACGTCCCCTATCTGGGGACCATATATTAAATGGATTTTTGAGAACGGGGGCCGATTTCGAAGCTTGCTTCCGTCGCCCTATGCATTGACCCGATATGGCAGTATCTTCGGGTACAGTGCACCACCCCCTTACAGGGTTAAAAAGAAAGATTCCTACTTTCATTGCTACCTGCTTGCTGGCTAGCCAGCTAGCCAGCCCTGTGGGCCTTGCTGCTGCTGCAGCCAAAAAACAAAAGGTGGTGCTGCTGCTGCTTCTGCTGCTTCTGCTTCTGCTTGTGTCTGGCCCCTGTTGGAGCGTCCAGGCACAGGACTTCTGCTGCTGCTGACTAAATGGCCTCCTTAATTGGATCATTTGAGTAGCCAGCACACCTGTGCAGGTAGGGCATGACATGATAGGCAGCTGCCTTGATAGCGGGTGGGTGCTGAATGTTCCTAATTGACAAAATAAGATTAATGCTTATGAAGAAATATAAAATCTCATCCCTTCCCCAATATCGCGCCACACCCCTACCCCTTAATTCCCTGGTTGAACTTGATGGACATATGTCTTTTTTCGACCGTACTAACTATGTAACTATGTAACATAACATGGGGGGGGGGGGGTCTCCTGGCTGTTCACACAGGTGTGTCATTGCTGTACATTGACCATGCATTGCTTCTGTGGTATTGCAAAGGCAAAGACAAATGCTTCCAGCCATCCATTGCACTAATGGATTGGTCATCAGCTGGCTGTCTATGTCCCGCATCAATATAGACCAAAGTACAGAGGGTTAGGCTATGCTATTGTGCACCTACCTGATGCATCAGAAGGTGCGAGGCCCTTGCTAAATTCTGTGCACAGACTTTGAGATCTATGCTTTAGACTGTATCTAAACCTGCTCCAACATGGACTGACATTCTGGCCTACTTTCAGCCGATGCGACTTGTCTGTCGCTGAACAGTCGCTTTTTATGTATTCAGCACCTATGTATAATGTTGTAAAAATGCTCTAGAAGCTAAAGTCGCAGAAATGTCACACATATTTGGCCTGCAACTTTCTGTGCGACAAATTCAGACAGGAAAAATCAGTCTAAATCCTTAGAAAATGATCCCCCAGTGTCTCCATCTGCTGGCGGTATTGAATAAGCATTGCTGCACTGATGGGGTATGCATTAGACGAAAAAAAAGAAGAAAAAGAAGAATAATACGCCCAGAAAAGAGGCGAAAAGGAGAAAAACGTAAAAAAACGTGAAAAAAAAGTAAGAGGAAGAGAAGGGAAAAAAAGGTGGAAATGGGTTTAAAAGTGATTTCGGCGGAGAATATATATATATATATATATATATATATATATATATATATATATATATATGCGCACACACACACATAGATATAAACGTATTCTCCGTTGAGATATTGCAGCCGCTGCTGTGTCCAGGCCCAGGAGCCTTAGCACTGTGCTGTGATGTCACTCAATACCACTGACATCACTAGGTGTAAACAACATCTCTCCTTTGCTGTGTATGTGACTATGGAGCTGTTTGGTGATGTCGTCTATTACGGCCTTCATAGAAGCAACAGGAGATTGTTGCATCCATCTTGAACCCTCAGAACTACAGTGCTATGATGTCACTCACTTCCACAGGCCTTGCAGAGTGTAAACAACAACAACCCAGCTTTGTTGTGTATGTAACCATAGGGATTTGTGATGTCACCTAGAACCTTCACAGCAGCGACAGCTTTATGAGGAGCATCAGCACTGCTCTGCCTGAGCAGAACCATCACCGCCATAGGTTGTCAAATAACCCGGATTTAACCCACACAGGTAAGTCCAATGGGGTGCAGGCATGTCCTCTATGCTTACAGCTTCCCGTGGGTGTTGGTTTGATACCGTTTGGGGACAGCCAAGGAGGCATCTGCAGGCAACAAAGGTAGGTGTGTGCTTGTGTGTGTGTTTCCTATGCAGATCCTAAGCCCAGTGTCACATGCAAGTAGGAGGAGTAAGAAGGGTTCCTGGCAAATCCGGGTTATGGATTGCATTTAAAAAGGCCCCGTGGGAGTGCAATGGGCCCCTGTCTTGCTGCTTAGCAATAATGGTATGGGTTTAGGTTCTGCTGTGTGTACTGGTGGTTGACTGCCCCCCAGCCCAGAGTGTGCATGGAAAATTGTCTGGCAGCCTCCCTGACAGCAAGCAGTGATAGTGCCCATGAAGGGGACCTTGTTGGGCCCGCCCCTTTCACGGTTATCGCTTCTCGGCCTTTTGGCTAAGATCAAGTGTAGTTTCGGCTCACTTGGTCTGGCCAGAGGGTGTCTGGGGTACCCGGCTCCTTGGCCTTGGGGGATCGTCCTTCCTAACGGAGGGACTTCACCCCCTTGCTGCAATTGGGGAGCCGGCCTAGTCCCCGGACAACGGGGAGCGATCCCCTTTCACTGCCCACATTCTGTGGGGGAGTGTCTTTTGTTCCTGTTGGACGTGATTTTCTACAAGATGGCAGAAGAACCGGAGATGCCTGGAACCAGAGAAGAGGAGATGCCCTTTTTCGGGAGGATTAAAAATGGCGTTCGCATCCTGCTGAAGGACTCTGCTAAGAGAGGAAGAGGACTTTCTTTTGTAGTGGAGGACATGCTGTTTGGACTTCTGCACGTATCCAAGGTACAGATTCTTTCTATGCTGGAATTCCCCAAGAGGGGGTGTTATGACATAATCTTTGTCTCTGATGAAGATTGTGATTCATTTTGTAAGAAAGTGGATGCCTCTAAGACTCATGTAATCTGGGAAGGCGTGGAAGTTATTCCCCATTTTCCAGGGAAAGAAAAAATATAAACTGTAAGAATGTATAGTCCATATATCCCTGAGGAGGACATAGTTGTTTTTTTGGACCAGTTTTGTGAAGAGATTGTGCCTTTGGGTAAAGTATTTAACCAGTATGGGGTTTGGACAACAAAATGGAAGTTTAAAGTAAAATTTAGGGAGGAGGCGGGAGGGGGAACAGTGTTTCCTCCTTCCCGTTTCAAGATAGGTTCCATAAATGGGGACCTGTTTTTTGCTGGAATGCAGAATTTCTGCCGTAAGTGCAGACAATATGGACACCTGAAAGATGAATGTACGTATCTATGGTGTTATAAATGCCAGAAGGAAGGACATGGAACAGAGTCGTGTACCCTGAGGGGTAAATGTAATTTGTGTAACCAAAGTGGACATTTGTACGCAAATTGTCCAAAGAAGAAAAAGAAGAGAGAAGATGTGGGTTTGCTGCAAGATGAACCAGAAATTAATAAGAAGACTGGGCATTACTCTAAAAACTGCCCAGAAAAATCTGTGGCTATGGAGTTTGAAAGTGAAGTAAAGTTGAAGAGGAAGAAAAAAGAAGAAGAAAGTGGGAGTGAGGCTTCTGAAGGGGAGCCAACAGAGGAATTGAAGAAAAGATTTCTTGGTGAATATTTTGTTGGTTTTTTGGGCGAGGTGCTGGACCAAGCCCCAAAGGAAGAAAGAGAAGTATTTGTGCAAGATTTACTAAAATTTAAAATAAAAGTGAACACTCGACTTGAAACTGCGAGGGAAAAAGTATTGCAGTCCTTAAAGCCTGATGTGGGACGCTTCATGGCGACCTACCAAGTGTCGCCATGGTTGGCAGTTCCAGTTAAAAAAGCTTTGAAGAGTGGAGCTCTTCAATTCGGATTAATTGATTATTTGGGAGTTTTTGCTTGGAGAAAGGGTTTGATTTTGGAATAAGGTTTATTTGAGTTTTTGTTGTTAGTTATGTTGTTTTAATTTGTTTTATTTTGGAAATAAATAAAAAAGTTACCTGATGATGAGCACAAAAATCTAGTTCACATAAGATCTTAGAACTATGATTTAGTTCTGAGGGAAACTTAAAAAAAAATCTGTTCTTATCAGTTTAATATCTGATACGTCCCCTATCTGGGGACCATATATTAAATGGATTTTTGAGAACGGGGGCCGATTTCGAAGCTTGCTTCCGTCGCCCTATGCATTGACCCGATATGGCAGTATCTTCGGGTACAGTGCACCACCCCCTTACAGGGTTAAAAAGAAAGATTCCTACTTTCATTGCTACCTGCTTGCTGGCTAGCCAGCTAGCCAGCCCTGTGGGCCTTGCTGCTGCTGCAGCCAAAAAACAAAAGGTGGTGCTGCTGCTGCTTCTGCTGCTTCTGCTTCTGCTTGTGTCTGGCCCCTGTTGGAGCGTCCAGGCACAGGACTTCTGCTGCTGCTGACTAAATGGCCTCCTTAATTGGATCATTTGAGTAGCCAGCACACCTGTGCAGGTAGGGCATGACATGATAGGCAGCTGCCTTGATAGCGGGTGGGTGCTGAATGTTCCTAATTGACAAAATAAGATTAATGCTTATGAAGAAATATAAAATCTCATCCCTTCCCCAATATCGCGCCACACCCCTACCCCTTAATTCCCTGGTTGAACTTGATGGACATATGTCTTTTTTCGACCGTACTAACTATGTAACTATGTAACATAACATGGGGGGGGGGGGGGGTCTCCTGGCTGTTCACACAGGTGTGTCATTGCTGTACATTGACCATGCATTGCTTCTGTGGTATTGCAAAGGCAAAGACAAATGCTTCCAGCCATCCATTGCACTAATGGATTGGTCATCAGCTGGCTGTCTATGTCCCGCATCAATATAGACCAAAGTACAGAGGGTTAGGCTATGCTATTGTGCACCTACCTGATGCATCAGAAGGTGCGAGGCCCTTGCTAAATTCTGTGCACAGACTTTGAGATCTATGCTTTAGACTGTATCTAAACCTGCTCCAACATGGACTGACATTCTGGCCTACTTTCAGCCGATGCGACTTGTCTGTCGCTGAACAGTCGCTTTTTATGTATTCAGCACCTATGTATAATGTTGTAAAAATGCTCTAGAAGCTAAAGTCGCAGAAATGTCACACATATTTGGCCTGCAACTTTCTGTGCGACAAATTCAGACAGGAAAAATCAGTATAAATCCTTAGAAAATGATCCCCCAGTGTCTCCATCTGCTGGCGGTATTGAATAAGCATTGCTGCACTGATGGGGTATGCATTAGACGAAAAAAAAGAAGAAAAAGAAGAATAATACGCCCAGAAAAGAGGCGAAAAGGAGAAAAACGTAAAAAAACGTGAAAAAAAAGTAAGAGGAAGAGAAGGGAAAAAAAGGTGGAAATGGGTTTAAAAGTGATTTCGGCGGAGAATATATATATATATATATATATATATATATATATATATATATATGCGCACACACACACATAGATATAAACGTATTCTCCGTTGAGATATTGCAGCCGCTGCTGTGTCCAGGCCCAGGAGCCTTAGCACTGTGCTGTGATGTCACTCAATACCACTGACATCACTAGGTGTAAACAACATCTCTCCTTTGCTGTGTATGTGACTATGGAGCTGTTTGGTGATGTCGTCTATTACGGCCTTCATAGAAGCAACAGGAGATTGTTGCATCCATCTTGAACCCTCAGAACTACAGTGCTATGATGTCACTCACTTCCACAGGCCTTGCAGAGTGTAAACAACAACAACCCAGCTTTGTTGTGTATGTAACCATAGGGATTTGTGATGTCACCTAGAACCTTCACAGCAGCGACAGCTTTATGAGGAGCATCAGCACTGCTCTGCCTGAGCAGAACCATCACCGCCATAGGTTGTCAAATAACCCGGATTTAACCCACACAGGTAAGTCCAATGGGGTGCAGGCATGTCCTCTATGCTTACAGCTTCCCGTGGGTGTTGGTTTGATACCGTTTGGGGACAGCCAAGGAGGCATCTGCAGGCAACAAAGGTAGGTGTGTGCTTGTGTGTGTGTTTCCTATGCAGATCCTAAGCCCAGTGTCACATGCAAGTAGGAGGAGTAAGAAGGGTTCCTGGCAAATCCGGGTTATGGATTGCATTTAAAAAGGCCCCGTGGGAGTGCAATGGGCCCCTGTCTTGCTGCTTAGCAATAATGGTATGGGTTTAGGTTCTGCTGTGTGTACTGGTGGTTGACTGCCCCCCAGCCCAGAGTGTGCATGGAAAATTGTCTGGCAGCCTCCCTGACAGCAAGCAGTGATAGTGCCCATGAAGGGGACCTTGTTGGGCCCGCCCCTTTCACGGTTATCGCTTCTCGGCCTTTTGGCTAAGATCAAGTGTAGTATCTGTTCTTATCAGTTTAATATCTGATACGTCCCCTATCTGGGGACCATATATTAAATGGATTTTTGAGAACGGGGGCCGATTTCGAAGCTTGCTTCCGTCGCCCTATGCATTGACCCGATATGGCAGTATCTTCGGGTACAGTGCACCACCCCCTTACAGGGTTAAAAAGAAAGATTCCTACTTTCATTGCTACCTGCTTGCTGGCTAGCCAGCTAGCCAGCCCTGTGGGCCTTGCTGCTGCTGCAGCCAAAAAACAAAAGGTGGTGCTGCTGCTGCTTCTGCTGCTTCTGCTTCTGCTTGTGTCTGGCCCCTGTTGGAGCGTCCAGGCACAGGACTTCTGCTGCTGCTGACTAAATGGCCTCCTTAATTGGATCATTTGAGTAGCCAGCACACCTGTGCAGGTAGGGCATGACATGATAGGCAGCTGCCTTGATAGCGGGTGGGTGCTGAATGTTCCTAATTGACAAAATAAGATTAATGCTTATGAAGAAATATAAAATCTCATCCCTTCCCCAATATCGCGCCACACCCCTACCCCTTAATTCCCTGGTTGAACTTGATGGACATATGTCTTTTTTCGACCGTACTAACTATGTAACTATGTAACATAACATGGGGGGGGGGGTCTCCTGGCTGTTCACACAGGTGTGTCATTGCTGTACATTGACCATGCATTGCTTCTGTGGTATTGCAAAGGCAAAGACAAATGCTTCCAGCCATCCATTGCACTAATGGATTGGTCATCAGCTGGCTGTCTATGTCCCGCATCAATATAGACCAAAGTACAGAGGGTTAGGCTATGCTATTGTGCACCTACCTGATGCATCAGAAGGTGCGAGGCCCTTGCTAAATTCTGTGCACAGACTTTGAGATCTATGCTTTAGACTGTATCTAAACCTGCTCCAACATGGACTGACATTCTGGCCTACTTTAGCCGATGCGACTTGTCTGTCGCTGAACAGTCGCTTTTTATGTATTCAGCACCTATGTATAATGTTGTAAAAATGCTCTAGAAGCTAAAGTCGCAGAAATGTCACACATATTTGGCCTGCAACTTTCTGTGCGACAAATTCAGACAGGAAAAATCAGTATAAATCCTTAGAAAATGATCCCCCAGTGTCTCCATCTGCTGGCGGTATTGAATAAGCATTGCTGCACTGATGGGGTATGCATTAGACGAAAAAAAAGAAGAAAAAGAAGAATAATACGCCCAGAAAAGAGGCGAAAAGGAGAAAAACGTAAAAAAACGTGAAAAAAAAGTAAGAGGAAGAGAAGGGAAAAAAAGGTGGAAATGGGTTTAAAAGTGATTTCGGCGGAGAATATATATATATATATATATATATATATATATATATATATATATATGCGCACACACACACATAGATATAAACGTATTCTCCGTTGAGATATTGCAGCCGCTGCTGTGTCCAGGCCCAGGAGCCTTAGCACTGTGCTGTGATGTCACTCAATACCACTGACATCACTAGGTGTAAACAACATCTCTCCTTTGCTGTGTATGTGACTATGGAGCTGTTTGGTGATGTCGTCTATTACGGCCTTCATAGAAGCAACAGGAGATTGTTGCATCCATCTTGAACCCTCAGAACTACAGTGCTATGATGTCACTCACTTCCACAGGCCTTGCAGAGTGTAAACAACAACAACCCAGCTTTGTTGTGTATGTAACCATAGGGATTTGTGATGTCACCTAGAACCTTCACAGCAGCGACAGCTTTATGAGGAGCATCAGCACTGCTCTGCCTGAGCAGAACCATCACCGCCATAGGTTGTCAAATAACCCGGATTTAACCCACACAGGTAAGTCCAATGGGGTGCAGGCATGTCCTCTATGCTTACAGCTTCCCGTGGGTGTTGGTTTGATACCGTTTGGGGACAGCCAAGGAGGCATCTGCAGGCAACAAAGGTAGGTGTGTGCTTGTGTGTGTGTTTCCTATGCAGATCCTAAGCCCAGTGTCACATGCAAGTAGGAGGAGTAAGAAGGGTTCCTGGCAAATCCGGGTTATGGATTGCATTTAAAAAGGCCCCGTGGGAGTGCAATGGGCCCCTGTCTTGCTGCTTAGCAATAATGGTATGGGTTTAGGTTCTGCTGTGTGTACTGGTGGTTGACTGCCCCCCAGCCCAGAGTGTGCATGGAAAATTGTCTGGCAGCCTCCCTGACAGCAAGCAGTGATAGTGCCCATGAAGGGGACCTTGTTGGGCCCGCCCCTTTCACGGTTATCGCTTCTCGGCCTTTTGGCTAAGATCAAGTGTAGTATCTGTTCTTATCAGTTTAATATCTGATACGTCCCCTATCTGGGGACCATATATTAAATGGATTTTTGAGAACGGGGGCCGATTTCGAAGCTTGCTTCCGTCGCCCTATGCATTGACCCGATATGGCAGTATCTTCGGGTACAGTGCACCACCCCCTTACAGGGTTAAAAAGAAAGATTCCTACTTTCATTGCTACCTGCTTGCTGGCTAGCCAGCTAGCCAGCCCTGTGGGCCTTGCTGCTGCTGCAGCCAAAAAACAAAAGGTGGTGCTGCTGCTGCTACTGCTGCTTCTGCTTCTGCTTGTGTCTGGCCCCTGTTGGAGCGTCCAGGCACAGGACTTCTGCTGCTGCTGACTAAATGGCCTCCTTAATTGGATCATTTGAGTAGCCAGCACACCTGTGCAGGTAGGGCATGACATGATAGGCAGCTGCCTTGATAGCGGGTGGGTGCTGAATGTTCCTAATTGACAAAATAAGATTAATGCTTATGAAGAAATATAAAATCTCATCCCTTCCCCAATATCGCGCCACACCCCTACCCCTTAATTCCCTGGTTGAACTTGATGGACATATGTCTTTTTTCGACCGTACTAACTATGTAACTATGTAACATAACATGGGGGGGGGGGGGGGGGTCTCCTGGCTGTTCACACAGGTGTGTCATTGCTGTACATTGACCATGCATTGCTTCTGTGGTATTGCAAAGGCAAAGACAAATGCTTCCAGCCATCCATTGCACTAATGGATTGGTCATCAGCTGGCTGTCTATGTCCCGCATCAATATAGACCAAAGTACAGAGGGTTAGGCTATGCTATTGTGCACCTACCTGATGCATCAGAAGGTGCGAGGCCCTTGCTAAATTCTGTGCACAGACTTTGAGATCTATGCTTTAGACTGTATCTAAACCTGCTCCAACATGGACTGACATTCTGGCCTACTTTCAGCCGATGCGACTTGTCTGTCGCTGAACAGTCGCTTTTTATGTATTCAGCACCTATGTATAATGTTGTAAAAATGCTCTAGAAGCTAAAGTCGCAGAAATGTCACACATATTTGGCCTGCAACTTTCTGTGCGACAAATTCAGACAGGAAAAATCAGTATAAATCCTTAGAAAATGATCCCCCAGTGTCTCCATCTGCTGGCGGTATTGAATAAGCATTGCTGCACTGATGGGGTATGCATTAGACGAAAAAAAAGAAGAAAAAGAAGAATAATACGCCCAGAAAAGAGGCGAAAAGGAGAAAAACGTAAAAAAACGTGAAAAAAAAGTAAGAGGAAGAGAAGGGAAAAAAAGGTGGAAATGGGTTTAAAAGTGATTTCGGCGGAGAATATATATATATATATATATATATATATATATATATATATATATATGCGCACACACACACATAGATATAAACGTATTCTCCGTTGAGATATTGCAGCCGCTGCTGTGTCCAGGCCCAGGAGCCTTAGCACTGTGCTGTGATGTCACTCAATACCACTGACATCACTAGGTGTAAACAACATCTCTCCTTTGCTGTGTATGTGACTATGGAGCTGTTTGGTGATGTCGTCTATTACGGCCTTCATAGAAGCAACAGGAGATTGTTGCATCCATCTTGAACCCTCAGAACTACAGTGCTATGATGTCACTCACTTCCACAGGCCTTGCAGAGTGTAAACAACAACAACCCAGCTTTGTTGTGTATGTAACCATAGGGATTTGTGATGTCACCTAGAACCTTCACAGCAGCGACAGCTTTATGAGGAGCATCAGCACTGCTCTGCCTGAGCAGAACCATCACCGCCATAGGTTGTCAAATAACCCGGATTTAACCCACACAGGTAAGTCCAATGGGGTGCAGGCATGTCCTCTATGCTTACAGCTTCCCGTGGGTGTTGGTTTGATACCGTTTGGGGACAGCCAAGGAGGCATCTGCAGGCAACAAAGGTAGGTGTGTGCTTGTGTGTGTGTTTCCTATGCAGATCCTAAGCCCAGTGTCACATGCAAGTAGGAGGAGTAAGAAGGGTTCCTGGCAAATCCGGGTTATGGATTGCATTTAAAAAGGCCCCGTGGGAGTGCAATGGGCCCCTGTCTTGCTGCTTAGCAATAATGGTATGGGTTTAGGTTCTGCTGTGTGTACTGGTGGTTGACTGCCCCCCAGCCCAGAGTGTGCATGGAAAATTGTCTGGCAGCCTCCCTGACAGCAAGCAGTGATAGTGCCCATGAAGGGGACCTTGTTGGGCCCGCCCCTTTCACGGTTATCGCTTCTCGGCCTTTTGGCTAAGATCAAGTGTAGTATCTGTTCTTATCAGTTTAATATCTGATACGTCCCCTATCTGGGGACCATATATTAAATGGATTTTTGAGAACGGGGGCCGATTTCGAAGCTTGCTTCCGTCGCCCTATGCATTGACCCGATATGGCAGTATCTTCGGGTACAGTGCACCACCCCCTTACAGGGTTAAAAAGAAAGATTCCTACTTTCATTGCTACCTGCTTGCTGGCTAGCCAGCTAGCCAGCCCTGTGGGCCTTGCTGCTGCTGCAGCCAAAAAACAAAAGGTGGTGCTGCTGCTGCTACTGCTGCTTCTGCTTCTGCTTGTGTCTGGCCCCTGTTGGAGCGTCCAGGCACAGGACTTCTGCTGCTGCTGACTAAATGGCCTCCTTAATTGGATCATTTGAGTAGCCAGCACACCTGTGCAGGTAGGGCATGACATGATAGGCAGCTGCCTTGATAGCGGGTGGGTGCTGAATGTTCCTAATTGACAAAATAAGATTAATGCTTATGAAGAAATATAAAATCTCATCCCTTCCCCAATATCGCGCCACACCCCTACCCCTTAATTCCCTGGTTGAACTTGATGGACATATGTCTTTTTTCGACCGTACTAACTATGTAACTATGTAACATAACATGGGGGGGGGGGGGGGGGGGGTCTCCTGGCTGTTCACACAGGTGTGTCATTGCTGTACATTGACCATGCATTGCTTCTGTGGTATTGCAAAGGCAAAGACAAATGCTTCCAGCCATCCATTGCACTAATGGATTGGTCATCAGCTGGCTGTCTATGTCCCGCATCAATATAGACCAAAGTACAGAGGGTTAGGCTATGCTATTGTGCACCTACCTGATGCATCAGAAGGTGCGAGGCCCTTGCTAAATTCTGTGCACAGACTTTGAGATCTATGCTTTAGACTGTATCTAAACCTGCTCCAACATGGACTGACATTCTGGCCTACTTTCAGCCGATGCGACTTGTCTGTCGCTGAACAGTCGCTTTTTATGTATTCAGCACCTATGTATAATGTTGTAAAAATGCTCTAGAAGCTAAAGTCGCAGAAATGTCACACATATTTGGCCTGCAACTTTCTGTGCGACAAATTCAGACAGGAAAAATCAGTATAAATCCTTAGAAAATGATCCCCCAGTGTCTCCATCTGCTGGCGGTATTGAATAAGCATTGCTGCACTGATGGGGTATGCATTAGACGAAAAAAAAGAAGAAAAAGAAGAATAATACGCCCAGAAAAGAGGCGAAAAGGAGAAAAACGTAAAAAAACGTGAAAAAAAAGTAAGAGGAAGAGAAGGGAAAAAAAGGTGGAAATGGGTTTAAAAGTGATTTCGGCGGAGAAATATATATATATATATATATATATATATATATATATATATATATATGCGCACACACACACATAGATATAAACGTATTCTCCGTTGAGATATTGCAGCCGCTGCTGTGTCCAGGCCCAGGAGCCTTAGCACTGTGCTGTGATGTCACTCAATACCACTGACATCACTAGGTGTAAACAACATCTCTCCTTTGCTGTGTATGTGACTATGGAGCTGTTTGGTGATGTCGTCTATTACGGCCTTCATAGAAGCAACAGGAGATTGTTGCATCCATCTTGAACCCTCAGAACTACAGTGCTATGATGTCACTCACTTCCACAGGCCTTGCAGAGTGTAAACAACAACAACCCAGCTTTGTTGTGTATGTAACCATAGGGATTTGTGATGTCACCTAGAACCTTCACAGCAGCGACAGCTTTATGAGGAGCATCAGCACTGCTCTGCCTGAGCAGAACCATCACCGCCATAGGTTGTCAAATAACCCGGATTTAACCCACACAGGTAAGTCCAATGGGGTGCAGGCATGTCCTCTATGCTTACAGCTTCCCGTGGGTGTTGGTTTGATACCGTTTGGGGACAGCCAAGGAGGCATCTGCAGGCAACAAAGGTAGGTGTGTGCTTGTGTGTGTGTTTCCTATGCAGATCCTAAGCCCAGTGTCACATGCAAGTAGGAGGAGTAAGAAGGGTTCCTGGCAAATCCGGGTTATGGATTGCATTTAAAAAGGCCCCGTGGGAGTGCAATGGGCCCCTGTCTTGCTGCTTAGCAATAATGGTATGGGTTTAGGTTCTGCTGTGTGTACTGGTGGTTGACTGCCCCCCAGCCCAGAGTGTGCATGGAAAATTGTCTGGCAGCCTCCCTGACAGCAAGCAGTGATAGTGCCCATGAAGGGGACCTTGTTGGGCCCGCCCCTTTCACGGTTATCGCTTCTCGGCCTTTTGGCTAAGATCAAGTGTAGTATCTGTTCTTATCAGTTTAATATCTGATACGTCCCCTATCTGGGGACCATATATTAAATGGATTTTTGAGAACGGGGGCCGATTTCGAAGCTTGCTTCCGTCGCCCTATGCATTGACCCGATATGGCAGTATCTTCGGGTACAGTGCACCACCCCCTTACAGGGTTAAAAAGAAAGATTCCTACTTTCATTGCTACCTGCTTGCTGGCTAGCCAGCTAGCCAGCCCTGTGGGCCTTGCTGCTGCTGCAGCCAAAAAACAAAAGGTGGTGCTGCTGCTGCTTCTGCTGCTTCTGCTTCTGCTTGTGTCTGGCCCCTGTTGGAGCGTCCAGGCACAGGACTTCTGCTGCTGCTGACTAAATGGCCTCCTTAATTGGATCATTTGAGTAGCCAGCACACCTGTGCAGGTAGGGCATGACATGATAGGCAGCTGCCTTGATAGCGGGTGGGTGCTGAATGTTCCTAATTGACAAAATAAGATTAATGCTTATGAAGAAATATAAAATCTCATCCCTTCCCCAATATCGCGCCACACCCCTACCCCTTAATTCCCTGGTTGAACTTGATGGACATATGTCTTTTTTCGACCGTACTAACTATGTAACTATGTAACATAACATGGGGGGGGGGGGGGGGGGGTCTCCTGGCTGTTCACACAGGTGTGTCATTGCTGTACATTGACCATGCATTGCTTCTGTGGTATTGCAAAGGCAAAGACAAATGCTTCCAGCCATCCATTGCACTAATGGATTGGTCATCAGCTGGCTGTCTATGTCCCGCATCAATATAGACCAAAGTACAGAGGGTTAGGCTATGCTATTGTGCACCTACCTGATGCATCAGAAGGTGCGAGGCCCTTGCTAAATTCTGTGCACAGACTTTGAGATCTATGCTTTAGACTGTATCTAAACCTGCTCCAACATGGACTGACATTCTGGCCTACTTTCAGCCGATGCGACTTGTCTGTCGCTGAACAGTCGCTTTTTATGTATTCAGCACCTATGTATAATGTTGTAAAAATGCTCTAGAAGCTAAAGTCGCAGAAATGTCACACATATTTGGCCTGCAACTTTCTGTGCGACAAATTCAGACAGGAAAAATCAGTATAAATCCTTAGAAAATGATCCCCCAGTGTCTCCATCTGCTGGCGGTATTGAATAAGCATTGCTGCACTGATGGGGTATGCATTAGACGAAAAAAAAGAAGAAAAAGAAGAATAATACGCCCAGAAAAGAGGCGAAAAGGAGAAAAACGTAAAAAAACGTTAAAAAAAAGTAAGAGGAAGAGAAGGGAAAAAAAGGTGGAAATGGGTTTAAAAGTGATTTCGGCGGAGAATATATATATATATATATATATATATATATATATATATATATATATGCGCACACACACACATAGATATAAACGTATTCTCCGTTGAGATATTGCAGCCGCTGCTGTGTCCAGGCCCAGGAGCCTTAGCACTGTGCTGTGATGTCACTCAATACCACTGACATCACTAGGTGTAAACAACATCTCTCCTTTGCTGTGTATGTGACTATGGAGCTGTTTGGTGATGTCGTCTATTACGGCCTTCATAGAAGCAACAGGAGATTGTTGCATCCATCTTGAACCCTCAGAACTACAGTGCTATGATGTCACTCACTTCCACAGGCCTTGCAGAGTGTAAACAACAACAACCCAGCTTTGTTGTGTATGTAACCATAGGGATTTGTGATGTCACCTAGAACCTTCACAGCAGCGACAGCTTTATGAGGAGCATCAGCACTGCTCTGCCTGAGCAGAACCATCACCGCCATAGGTTGTCAAATAACCCGGATTTAACCCACACAGGTAAGTCCAATGGGGTGCAGGCATGTCCTCTATGCTTACAGCTTCCCGTGGGTGTTGGTTTGATACCGTTTGGGGACAGCCAAGGAGGCATCTGCAGGCAACAAAGGTAGGTGTGTGCTTGTGTGTGTGTTTCCTATGCAGATCCTAAGCCCAGTGTCACATGCAAGTAGGAGGAGTAAGAAGGGTTCCTGGCAAATCCGGGTTATGGATTGCATTTAAAAAGGCCCCGTGGGAGTGCAATGGGCCCCTGTCTTGCTGCTTAGCAATAATGGTATGGGTTTAGGTTCTGCTGTGTGTACTGGTGGTTGACTGCCCCCCAGCCCAGAGTGTGCATGGAAAATTGTCTGGCAGCCTCCCTGACAGCAAGCAGTGATAGTGCCCATGAAGGGGACCTTGTTGGGCCCGCCCCTTTCACGGTTATCGCTTCTCGGCCTTTTGGCTAAGATCAAGTGTAGTATCTGTTCTTATCAGTTTAATATCTGATACGTCCCCTATCTGGGGACCATATATTAAATGGATTTTTGAGAACGGGGGGCCGATTTCGAAGCTTGCTTCCGTCGCCCTATGCATTGACCCGATATGGCAGTATCTTCGGGTACAGTGCACCACCCCCTTACAGGGTTAAAAAGAAAGATTCCTACTTTCATTGCTACCTGCTTGCTGGCTAGCAGCTAGCCAGCCCTGTGGGCCTTGCTGCTGCTGCAGCCAAAAAACAAAAGGTGGTGCTGCTGCTGCTTCTGCTGCTTCTGCTTCTGCTTGTGTCTGGCCCCTGTTGGAGCGTCCCATGCACAGGACTTCTGCTGCTGCTGGACTAAATGGCCTCCTTAATTGGATCATTTGAGTAGCCAGCACACCTGTGCAGGTAGGGCATGACATGATAGGCAGCTGCCTTGATAGCGGGTGGGTGCTGAATGTTCCTAATTGACAAAATAAGATTAATGCTTATGAAGAAATATAAAATCTCATCCCTTCCCCAATATCGCGCCACACCCCTACCCCTTAATTCCCTGGTTGAACTTGATGGACATATGTCTTTTTTCGACCGTACTAACTATGTAACTATGTAACATAACCATGGGGGGGGTCTCCTGGCTGTTCACACAGGTGTGTCATTGCTGTACATTGACCATGCATTGCTTCTGTCGGTATTGCAAAGGCAAAGACAAATGCTTCCAGCCATCCATTGCACTAATGATTGGTCATCAGCTGGCTGTCTATGTCCCGCATCAATATAGACCAAAGTACAGAGGGTTAGGCTATGCTATTGTGCACCTACCTGATGCATCAGAAGGTGCGAGGCCCTTGCTAAATTCTGTGCACAGACTTTGAGATCTATGCTTTAGACTGTATCTAAACCTGCTCCAACATGGACTGACATTCTGGCCTACTTTCAGCCGATGCGACTTGTCTGTCGCTGAACAGTCGCTTTTTATGTATTCAGCACCTATGTATAATGTTGTAAAAATGCTCTAGAAGCTAAAGTCGCAGAAATGTCACACATATTTGGCCTGCAACTTTCTGTGCGACAAATTCAGACAGGAAAAATCAGTATAAATCCTTAGAAAATGATCCCCCAGTGTCTCCATCTGCTGGCGGTATTGAATAAGCATTGCTGCACTGATGGGGTATGCATTAGACGAAAAAAAAGAAGAAAAAGAAGAATAATACGCCCAGAAAAGAGGCGAAAAGGAGAAAAACGTAAAAAAACGTGAAAAAAAAGTAAGAGGAAGAGAAGGGAAAAAAAGGTGGAAATGGGTTTAAAAGTGATTTCGGCGGAGAAATATATATATATATATATATATATATATATATATATATATATATATGCGCACACACACACATAGATATAAATGTATTCTCCGTTGAGATATTGCAGCCGCTGCTGTGTCCAGGCCCAGGAGCCTTAGCACTGTGCTGTGATGTCACTCAATACCACTGACATCACTAGGTGTAAACAACATCTCTCCTTTGCTGTGTATGTGACTATGGAGCTGTTTGGTGATGTCGTCTATTACGGCCTTCATAGAAGCAACAGGAGATTGTTGCATCCATCTTGAACCCTCAGAACTACAGTTGCTATGATGTCACTCACTTCCACAGGCCTTGCAGAGTGTAAACAACAACAACCCAGCTTTGTTGTGTATGTAACCATAGGGATTTGTGATGTCACCTAGAACCTTCACAGCAGCGACAGCTTTATGAGGAGCATCAGCACTGCTCTGCCTGAGCAGAACCATCACCGCCATAGGTTGTCAAATAACCCGGATTTAACCCACACAGGTAAGTCCAATGGGGTGCAGGCATGTCCTCTATGCTTACAGCTTCCCGTGGGTGTTGGTTTGATACCGTTTGGGGACAGCCAAGGAGGCATCTGCAGGCAACAAAGGTAGGTGTGTGCTTGTGTGTGTGTTTCCTATGCAGATCCTAAGCCCAGTGTCACATGCAAGTAGGAGGAGTAAGAAGGGTTCCTGGCAAATCGGGTTATGGATTGCATTTAAAAAGGCCCCGTGGAGTGCAATGGGCCCCTGTATTGCTGCTTAGCAATAATGGTATGGGTTTAGGTTCT
Organism: Hyla sarda; assembly: GCF_029499605.1. Classification (NCBI taxonomy): domain Eukaryota; kingdom Metazoa; phylum Chordata; class Amphibia; order Anura; family Hylidae; genus Hyla; species Hyla sarda. The sequence goes on from NW_026608290.1 coordinate 38,474, forward strand.
GCTGTGTGTACTGGTGGTTGACTGCCCCCAGCCCAGAGTGTGCATGGAAAATTGTCTGGCAGCCTCCCTGACAGCAAGGCAGTGATAGTGCCCATGAAGGGGACCTTGTTGGGCCCGCCCCTTTCACGGTTATCGCTTCTCGGCCTTTTGGCTAAGATCAAGTGTAGTATCTGTTCTTATCAGTTTTAATATCTGATACGTCCCCTATCTGGGGACCATATATTAAATGGATTTTTGAGAACGGGGGCCGATTTCGAAGCTTGCTTCCGTCGCCCTATGCATTGACCCCGATATGGCAGTATCTTCGGGTACAGTGCACCACCCCCTTACAGGGTTAAAAAGAAAGATTCCTACTTTCATTGCTACCTGCTTGCTGGCTAGCCAGCTAGCCAGCCCTGTGGGCCTTGCTGCTGCTGCAGCCAAAAAACAAAAGGTGGTGCTGCTGCTGCTTCTGCTGCTTCTGCTTCTGCTTGTGTCTGGCCCCTGTTGGAGCGTCCAGGCACAGGACTTCTGCTGCTGCTGACTAAATGGCCTCCTTAATTGGATCATTTGAGAAGCCAGCACACCTGTGCAGGTAGGGCATGACATGATAGGCAGCTGCCTTGATAGCGGGTGGGTGCTGAATGTTCCTAATTGACAAAATAAGATTAATGCTTATGAAGAAATATAAATCTCATCCCTTCCCCAATATCGCGCCACACCCCTACCCCTTAATTCCCTGGTTGAACTTGATGGGACATATGTCTTTTTTCGACCGTACTAACTATGTAACTATGTAACATAACATGGGGGGGGGGGGGGGGGGGGGGGTCTCCTGGCTGTTCACACAGGTGTGTCATTGCTGTACATTGACCATGCATTGCTTCTGTGGTATTGCAAAGGCAAAGACAAATGCTTCCAGCCATCCATTGCACTAATGGATTGGTCATCAGCTGGCTGTCTATGTCCCGCATCAATATAGACCAAAGTACAGAGGGTTAGGCTATGCTATTGTGCACCTACCTGATGCATCAGAAGGTGCGAGGCCCTTGCTAAATTCTGTGCACAGACTTTGAGATCTATGCTTTAGACTGTATCTAAACCTGCTCCAACATGGACTGACATTCTGGCCTACTTTCAGCCGATGCGACTTGTCTGTCGCTGAACAGTCGCTTTTTATGTATTCAGCACCTATGTATAATGTTGTAAAAATGCTCTAGAAGCTAAAGTCGCAGAAATGTCACACATATTGGCCTGCAACTTTCTGTGCGACAAATTCAGACAGGAAAAATCAGTATAAATCCTTAGAAAATGATCCCCCAGTGTCTCCATCTGCTGGCGGTATTGAATAAGCATTGCTGCACTGATGGGGTATGCATTAGACGAAAAAAAAGAAGAAAAAGAAGAATAATACGCCCAGAAAAGAGGCGAAAAGGAGAAAAACGTAAAAAACGTGAAAAAAAAGTAAGAGGAAGAGAAGGGAAAAAAAGGTGGAAATGGGTTTAAAAGTGATTTCGGCGGAGAAATATATATATATATATATATATATATATATATATATATATATATATATATGCGCACACACACACATAGATATAAACGTATTCTCCGTTGAGATATTGCAGCCGCTGCTGTGTCCAGGCCCAGGAGCCTTAGCACTGTGCTGTGATGTCACTCAATACCACTGACATCACTAGGTGTAAACAACATCTCTCCTTTGCTGTGTATGTGACTATGGAGCTGTTTGGTGATGTCGTCTATTACGGCCTTCATAGAAGCAACAGGAGATTGTTGCATCCATCTTGAAACCCTCAGAACTACAGTGCTATGATGTCACTCACTTCCACAGGCCTTGCAGAGTGTTAAACAACAACAACCCAGCTTTGTTGTGTATGTAACCATAGGGATTTGTGATGTCACCTAGAACCTTCACAGCAGCGACAGCTTTATGAGGAGCATCAGCACTGCTCTGCCTGAGCAGAACCATCACCGCCATAGGTTGTCAAATAACCCGGATTTAACCCACACAGGTAAGTCCAATGGGGTGCAGGCATGTCCTCTATGCTTACAGCTTCCCGTGGGTGTTGGTTTGATACCGTTTGGGGACAGCCAAGGAGCATCTGCAGGCAACAAAGGTAGGTGTGTGCTTGTGTGTGTGTTTCCTATGCAGATCCTAAGCCCAGTGTCACATGCAAGTAGGAGGAGTAAGAAGGGTTCCTGGCAAATCCGGGGGTTATGGATTGCATTTAAAAAGGCCCGTGGGAGTGCAATGGGCCCCTGTCTTGCTGCTTAGCAATAATGGTATGGGTTTAGGTTCTGCTGTGTGTACTGGTGGTTGACTGCCCCCCAGCCCAGAGTGTGCATGGAAAATTGTCTGGCAGCCTCCCTGACAGCAAGCAGTGATAGTGCCCATGAAGGGGACCTTGTTGGGCCCGCCCCTTTCACGGTTATCGCTTCTCGGCCTTTTGGCTAAGATCAAGTGTAGTATCTGTTCTTATCAGTTTAATATCTGATACGTCCCCTATCTGGGGACCATATATTAAATGGATTTTTGAGAACGGGGGCCGATTTCGAAGCTTGCTTCCGTCGCCCTATGGCATTGACCCGATATGGCAGTATCTTCGGGTACAGTGCACCACCCCCTTACAGGGTTAAAAAGAAAGATTCCTACTTTCATTGCTACCTGCTTGCTGGCTAGCCAGCTAGCCAGCCCTGTGGGCCTTGCTGCTGCTGCAGCAAAAAACAAAAGGTGGTGCTGCTGCTGCTTCTGCTGCTTCTGCTTCTGCTTGTGTCTGGCCCCTGTTGGAGCGTCCAGGCACAGGACTTCTGCTGCTGCTGACTAAATGGCCTCCTTAATTGGATCATTTGAGTAGCCAGCACACCTGTGCAGGTAGGGCATGACATGATAGGCAGCTGCCTTGATAGCGGGTGGGTGCTGAATGTTCCTAATTGACAAAATAAGATTAATGCTTATGAAGAAATATAAAATCTCATCCCTTCCCCAATATCGCGCCACACCCCTACCCCTTAATTCCCTGGTTGAACTTGATGGACATATGTCTTTTTTCGACCGTACTAACTATGTAACTATGTAACATAACATGGGGGGTGGGTCTCCTGGCTGTTCACACAGGTGTGTCATTGCTGTACATTGACCATGCATTGCTTCTGTGGTATTGCAAAGGCAAAGACAAATGCTTCCAGCCATCCATTGCACTAATGGATTGGTCATCAGCTGGCTGTCTATGTCCCGCATCAATATAGACCAAAGTACAGAGGGTTAGGCTATGCTATTGTGCACCTACCTGATGCATCAGAAGGTGCGAGGCCCTTGCTAAATTCTGTGCACAGACTTTGAGATCTATGCTTTAGACTGTATCTAAACCTGCTCCAACATGGACTGACATTCTGGCCTACTTTCAGCCGATGCGACTTGTCTGTCGCTGAACAGTCGCTTTTTATGTATTCAGCACCTATGTATAATGTTGTAAAAATGCTCTAGAAGCTAAAGTCGCAGAAATGTCACACATATTTGGCCTGCAACTTTCTGTGCGACAAATTCAGACAGGAAAAATCAGTATAAATCCTTAGAAAATGATCCCCCAGTGTCTCCATCTGCTGGCGGTATTGAATAAGCATTGCTGCACTGATGGGGTATGCATTAGACGAAAAAAAAGAAGAAAAAGAAGAATAATACGCCCAGAAAAGAGGCGAAAAGGAGAAAAACGTAAAAAAACGTGAAAAAAAAGTAAGAGGAAGAGAAGGGAAAAAAAGGTGGAAATGGGTTTAAAAGTGATTTCGGCGGAGAAATATATATATATATATATATATATATATATATATATATGCGCACACACACACATAGATATAAACGTATTCTCTGTTGAGATATTGCAGCCGCTGCTGTGTCCAGGCCCAGGAGCCTTAGCACTGTGCTGTGATGTCACTCAATACCACTGACATCACTAGGTGTAAACAACATCTCTCCTTTGCTGTGTATGTGACTATGGAGCTGTTTGGTGATGTCGTCTATTACGGCCTTCATAGAAGCAACAGGAGATTGTTGCATCCATCTTGAACCCTCAGAACTACAGTGCTATGATGTCACTCACTTCCACAGGCCTTGCAGAGTGTAAACAACAACAACCCAGCTTTGTTGTGTATGTAACCATAGGGATTTGTGATGTCACCTAGAACCTTCACAGCAGCGACAGCTTTATGAGGAGCATCAGCACTGCTCTGCCTGAGCAGAACCATCACCGCCATAGGTTGTCAAATAACCCGGATTTAACCCACACAGGTAAGTCCAATGGGGTGCAGGCATGTCCTCTATGCTTACAGCTTCCCGTGGGTGTTGGTTTGATACCGTTTGGGGACAGCCAAGGAGGCATCTGCAGGCAACAAAGGTAGGTGTGTGCTTGTGTGTGTGTTTCCTATGCAGATCCTAAGCCCAGTGTCACATGCAAGTAGGAGGAGTAAGAAGGGTTCCTGGCAAATCCGGGTTATGGATTGCATTTAAAAAGGCCCCGTGGGAGTGCAATGGGCCCCTGTCTTGCTGCTTAGCAATAATGGTATGGGTTTAGGTTCTGCTGTGTGTACTGGTGGTTGACTGCCCCCCAGCCCAGAGTGTGCATGGAAAATTGTCTGGCAGCCTCCCTGACAGCAAGCAGTGATAGTGCCCATGAAGGGGACCTTGTTGGGCCCGCCCCTTTCACGGTTATCGCTTCTCGGCCTTTTGGCTAAGATCAAGTGTAGTATCTGTTCTTATCAGTTTTCATGCTGGTGGGGATGGGTGCTGCATGGAGGATGCAGGTGTACCAGGGCTTTCCGGGGCTGGTTCTGAGGAATCAGCTCGACGGCTGCCCCGATGTGACCTGTTCCCTCCGGGTCTCGCCATGAGGCTGAGAGGGTCTAGAGCCGAGGTACTTTTGTGCCTCGGGGAGTGGTGACCCCGAGGTGCCGGAACTCACTGGGAGAATAGACTCACTGAGTTGAAGCACGGGCACCATAATCTCTTCACCTTGTGGCACTCACCTCTTGATTCCCGGCCTTCTGGCTAGGATCAGAGAAATTTTTATAGATCCGGCCGGATGTCCGGGCAGTATATCTGCACACATTCACTTATTTATTTATTTTTTGTCTCACTGTGTCACTTTTTGTGTGTTGTGTGTTCACAGGATTTGTCAGGATGCGGTAGCCCTTCTGGGTGTCCCTCCTGGCGGTCTAGGGGAGGTGTGTGTGGCCATTAGGTTCCGCACCTCCCTGCAAACACCCCGGGTACTCCTGCTTTGGCAGGGTACCTACCGTAATCGGCTCTGCGGGCAGATACCTTGGCTAACGCCAAGGGGGATGCCGGGAGCATTTGTGGTCCCCTAGTAGCTTCGGCGAAAAGGGACATCGAACCTGGAACCTCGCAGGTACCTTTTGGTCCGGAGGCGAAGGGTAAGGTTTGTTGGGGGGCCTCTCTCCTATCGGAGAAGGGCTTGCGATAGACCGCATCCTTTGTGCACGTTTTTTTAGTGTAACACGTTTGCACTTTTTCTTGCACTTTGGGTGAATCGAAAGCACGTTCCTCGGCTTTAGATAAAAAAAAAAAAAAAAAAAAAATCTGTTCTTATCAGTTTAATATCTGATACGTCCCCTATCTGGGGACCATATATTAAATGGATTTTTGAGAACGGGGGCCGATTTCGAAGCTTGCTTCCGTCGCCCTATGCATTGACCCGATATGGCAGTATCTTCGGGTACAGTGCACCACCCCCTTACAGGGTTAAAAAGAAAGATTCCTACTTTCATTGCTACCTGCTTGCTGGCTAGCCAGCTAGCCAGCCCTGTGGGCCTTGCTGCTGCTGCAGCCAAAAAACAAAAGGTGGTGCTGCTGCTGCTTCTGCTGCTTCTGCTTCTGCTTGTGTCTGGCCCCTGTTGGAGCGTCCAGGCACAGGACTTCTGCTGCTGCTGACTAAATGGCCTCCTTAATTGGATCATTTGAGTAGCCAGCACACCTGTGCAGGTAGGGCATGACATGATAGGCAGCTGCCTTGATAGCGGGTGGGTGCTGAATGTTCCTAATTGACAAAATAAGATTAATGCTTATGAAGAAATATAAAATCTCATCCCTTCCCCAATATCGCGCCACACCCCTACCCCTTAATTCCCTGGTTGAACTTGATGGACATATGTCTTTTTTCGACCGTACTAACTATGTAACTATGTAACATAACATGGGGGGGGGGGGGGGGGGGTCTCCTGGCTGTTCACACAGGTGTGTCATTGCTGTACATTGACCATGCATTGCTTCTGTGGTATTGCAAAGGCAAAGACAAATGCTTCCAGCCATCCATTGCACTAATGGATTGGTCATCAGCTGGCTGTCTATGTCCCGCATCAATATAGACCAAAGTACAGAGGGTTAGGCTATGCTATTGTGCACCTACCTGATGCATCAGAAGGTGCGAGGCCCTTGCTAAATTCTGTGCACAGACTTTGAGATCTATGCTTTAGACTGTATCTAAACCTGCTCCAACATGGACTGACATTCTGGCCTACTTTCAGCCGATGCGACTTGTCTGTCGCTGAACAGTCGCTTTTTATGTATTCAGCACCTATGTATAATGTTGTAAAAATGCTCTAGAAGCTAAAGTCGCAGAAATGTCACACATATTTGGCCTGCAACTTTCTGTGCGACAAATTCAGACAGGAAAAATCAGTATAAATCCTTAGAAAATGATCCCCCAGTGTCTCCATCTGCTGGCGGTATTGAATAAGCATTGCTGCACTGATGGGGTATGCATTAGACGAAAAAAAAGAAGAAAAAGAAGAATAATACGCCCAGAAAAGAGGCGAAAAGGAGAAAAACGTAAAAAAACGTGAAAAAAAAGTAAGAGGAAGAGAAGGGAAAAAAAGGTGGAAATGGGTTTAAAAGTGATTTCGGCGGAGAAATATATATATATATATATATATATATATATATATATATATGCGCACACACACACATAGATATAAACGTATTCTCCGTTGAGATATTGCAGCCGCTGCTGTGTCCAGGCCCAGGAGCCTTAGCACTGTGCTGTGATGTCACTCAATACCACTGACATCACTAGGTGTAAACAACATCTCTCCTTTGCTGTGTATGTGACTATGGAGCTGTTTGGTGATGTCGTCTATTACGGCCTTCATAGAAGCAACAGGAGATTGTTGCATCCATCTTGAACCCTCAGAACTACAGTGCTATGATGTCACTCACTTCCACAGGCCTTGCAGAGTGTAAACAACAACAACCCAGCTTTGTTGTGTATGTAACCATAGGGATTTGTGATGTCACCTAGAACCTTCACAGCAGCGACAGCTTTATGAGGAGCATCAGCACTGCTCTGCCTGAGCAGAACCATCACCGCCATAGGTTGTCAAATAACCCGGATTTAACCCACACAGGTAAGTCCAATGGGGTGCAGGCATGTCCTCTATGCTTACAGCTTCCCGTGGGTGTTGGTTTGATACCGTTTGGGGACAGCCAAGGAGGCATCTGCAGGCAACAAAGGTAGGTGTGTGCTTGTGTGTGTGTTTCCTATGCAGATCCTAAGCCCAGTGTCACATGCAAGTAGGAGGAGTAAGAAGGGTTCCTGGCAAATCCGGGTTATGGATTGCATTTAAAAAGGCCCCGTGGGAGTGCAATGGGCCCCTGTCTTGCTGCTTAGCAATAATGGTATGGGTTTAGGTTCTGCTGTGTGTACTGGTGGTTGACTGCCCCCCAGCCCAGAGTGTGCATGGAAAATTGTCTGGCAGCCTCCCTGACAGCAAGCAGTGATAGTGCCCATGAAGGGGACCTTGTTGGGCCCGCCCCTTTCACGGTTATCGCTTCTCGGCCTTTTGGCTAAGATCAAGTGTAGTATCTGTTCTTATCAGTTTAATATCTGATACGTCCCCTATCTGGGGACCATATATTAAATGGATTTTTGAGAACGGGGGCCGATTTCGAAGCTTGCTTCCGTCGCCCTATGCATTGACCCGATATGGCAGTATCTTCGGGTACAGTGCACCACCCCCTTACAGGGTTAAAAAGAAAGATTCCTACTTTCATTGCTACCTGCTTGCTGGCTAGCCAGCTAGCCAGCCCTGTGGGCCTTGCTGCTGCTGCAGCCAAAAAACAAAAGGTGGTGCTGCTGCTGCTTCTGCTGCTTCTGCTTCTGCTTGTGTCTGGCCCCTGTTGGAGCGTCCAGGCACAGGACTTCTGCTGCTGCTGACTAAATGGCCTCCTTAATTGGATCATTTGAGTAGCCAGCACACCTGTGCAGGTAGGGCATGACATGATAGGCAGCTGCCTTGATAGCGGGTGGGTGCTGAATGTTCCTAATTGACAAAATAAGATTAATGCTTATGAAGAAATATAAAATCTCATCCCTTCCCCAATATCGCGCCACACCCCTACCCCTTAATTCCCTGGTTGAACTTGATGGACATATGTCTTTTTTCGACCGTACTAACTATGTAACTATGTAACATAACATGGGGGGGGGTCTCCTGGCTGTTCACACAGGTGTGTCATTGCTGTACATTGACCATGCATTGCTTCTGTGGTATTGCAAAGGCAAAGACAAATGCTTCCAGCCATCCATTGCACTAATGGATTGGTCATCAGCTGGCTGTCTATGTCCCGCATCAATATAGACCAAAGTACAGAGGGTTAGGCTATGCTATTGTGCACCTACCTGATGCATCAGAAGGTGCGAGGCCCTTGCTAAATTCTGTGCACAGACTTTGAGATCTATGCTTTAGACTGTATCTAAACCTGCTCCAACATGGACTGACATTCTGGCCTACTTTCAGCCGATGCGACTTGTCTGTCGCTGAACAGTCGCTTTTTATGTATTCAGCACCTATGTATAATGTTGTAAAAATGCTCTAGAAGCTAAAGTCGCAGAAATGTCACACATATTTGGCCTGCAACTTTCTGTGCGACAAATTCAGACAGGAAAAATCAGTATAAATCCTTAGAAAATGATCCCCCAGTGTCTCCATCTGCTGGCGGTATTGAATAAGCATTGCTGCACTGATGGGGTATGCATTAGACGAAAAAAAAGAAGAAAAAGAAGAATAATACGCCCAGAAAAGAGGCGAAAAGGAGAAAAACGTAAAAAAACGTGAAAAAAAAGTAAGAGGAAGAGAAGGGAAAAAAAGGTGGAAATGGGTTTAAAAGTGATTTCGGCGGAGAATATATATATATATATATATATATATATATATATATATATATGCGCACACACACACATAGATATAAACGTATTCTCCGTTGAGATATTGCAGCCGCTGCTGTGTCCAGGCCCAGGAGCCTTAGCACTGTGCTGTGATGTCACTCAATACCACTGACATCACTAGGTGTAAACAACATCTCTCCTTTGCTGTGTATGTGACTATGGAGCTGTTTGGTGATGTCGTCTATTACGGCCTTCATAGAAGCAACAGGAGATTGTTGCATCCATCTTGAACCCTCAGAACTACAGTGCTATGATGTCACTCACTTCCACAGGCCTTGCAGAGTGTAAACAACAACAACCCAGCTTTGTTGTGTATGTAACCATAGGGATTTGTGATGTCACCTAGAACCTTCACAGCAGCGACAGCTTTATGAGGAGCATCAGCACTGCTCTGCCTGAGCAGAACCATCACCGCCATAGGTTGTCAAATAACCCGGATTTAACCCACACAGGTAAGTCCAATGGGGTGCAGGCATGTCCTCTATGCTTACAGCTTCCCGTGGGTGTTGGTTTGATACCGTTTGGGGACAGCCAAGGAGGCATCTGCAGGCAACAAAGGTAGGTGTGTGCTTGTGTGTGTGTTTCCTATGCAGATCCTAAGCCCAGTGTCACATGCAAGTAGGAGGAGTAAGAAGGGTTCCTGGCAAATCCGGGTTATGGATTGCATTTAAAAAGGCCCCGTGGGAGTGCAATGGGCCCCTGTCTTGCTGCTTAGCAATAATGGTATGGGTTTAGGTTCTGCTGTGTGTACTGGTGGTTGACTGCCCCCCAGCCCAGAGTGTGCATGGAAAATTGTCTGGCAGCCTCCCTGACAGCAAGCAGTGATAGTGCCCATGAAGGGGACCTTGTTGGGCCCGCCCCTTTCACGGTTATCGCTTCTCGGCCTTTTGGCTAAGATCAAGTGTAGTATCTGTTCTTATCAGTTTAATATCTAATACGTCCCCTATCTGGGGACCATATATTAAATGGATTTTTGAGAACGGGGGCCGATTTCGAAGCTTGCTTCCGTCGCCCTATGCATTGACCCGATATGGCAGTATCTTCGGGTACAGTGCACCACCCCCTTACAGGGTTAAAAAGAAAGATTCCTACTTTCATTGCTACCTGCTTGCTGGCTAGCCAGCTAGCCAGCCCTGTGGGCCTTGCTGCTGCTGCAGCCAAAAAACAAAAGGTGGTGCTGCTGCTGCTTCTGCTGCTTCTGCTTCTGCTTGTGTCTGGCCCCTGTTGGAGCGTCCAGGCACAGGACTTCTGCTGCTGCTGACTAAATGGCCTCCTTAATTGGATCATTTGAGTAGCCAGCACACCTGTGCAGGTAGGGCATGACATGATAGGCAGCTGCCTTGATAGCGGGTGGGTGCTGAATGTTCCTAATTGACAAAATAAGATTAATGCTTATGAAGAAATATAAAATCTCATCCCTTCCCCAATATCGCGCCACACCCCTACCCCTTAATTCCCTGGTTGAACTTGATGGACATATGTCTTTTTTCGACCGTACTAACTATGTAACTATGTAACATAACATGGGGGGGGGTCTCCTGGCTGTTCACACAGGTGTGTCATTGCTGTACATTGACCATGCATTGCTTCTGTGGTATTGCAAAGGCAAAGACAAATGCTTCCAGCCATCCATTGCACTAATGGATTGGTCATCAGCTGGCTGTCTATGTCCCGCATCAATATAGACCAAAGTACAGAGGGTTAGGCTATGCTATTGTGCACCTACCTGATGCATCAGAAGGTGCGAGGCCCTTGCTAAATTCTGTGCACAGACTTTGAGATCTATGCTTTAGACTGTATCTAAACCTGCTCCAACATGGACTGACATTCTGGCCTACTTTCAGCCGATGCGACTTGTCTGTCGCTGAACAGTCGCTTTTTATGTATTCAGCACCTATGTATAATGTTGTAAAAATGCTCTAGAAGCTAAAGTCGCAGAAATGTCACACATATTTGGCCTGCAACTTTCTGTGCGACAAATTCAGACAGGAAAAATCAGTATAAATCCTTAGAAAATGATCCCCCAGTGTCTCCATCTGCTGGCGGTATTGAATAAGCATTGCTGCACTGATGGGGTATGCATTAGACGAAAAAAAAGAAGAAAAAGAAGAATAATACGCCCAGAAAAGAGGCGAAAAGGAGAAAAACGTAAAAAAACGTGAAAAAAAAGTAAGAGGAAGAGAAGGGAAAAAAAGGTGGAAATGGGTTTAAAAGTGATTTCGGCGGAGAATATATATATATATATATATATATATATATATATATATATATATATATATATGCGCACACACACACATAGATATAAACGTATTCTCCGTTGAGATATTGCAGCCGCTGCTGTGTCCAGGCCCAGGAGCCTTAGCACTGTGCTGTGATGTCACTCAATACCACTGACATCACTAGGTGTAAACAACATCTCTCCTTTGCTGTGTATGTGACTATGGAGCTGTTTGGTGATGTCGTCTATTACGGCCTTCATAGAAGCAACAGGAGATTGTTGCATCCATCTTGAACCCTCAGAACTACAGTGCTATGATGTCACTCACTTCCACAGGCCTTGCAGAGTGTAAACAACAACAACCCAGCTTTGTTGTGTATGTAACCATAGGGATTTGTGATGTCACCTAGAACCTTCACAGCAGCGACAGCTTTATGAGGAGCATCAGCACTGCTCTGCCTGAGCAGAACCATCACCGCCATAGGTTGTCAAATAACCCGGATTTAACCCACACAGGTAAGTCCAATGGGGTGCAGGCATGTCCTCTATGCTTACAGCTTCCCGTGGGTGTTGGTTTGATACCGTTTGGGGACAGCCAAGGAGGCATCTGCAGGCAACAAAGGTAGGTGTGTGCTTGTGTGTGTGTTTCCTATGCAGATCCTAAGCCCAGTGTCACATGCAAGTAGGAGGAGTAAGAAGGGTTCCTGGCAAATCCGGGTTATGGATTGCATTTAAAAAGGCCCCGTGGGAGTGCAATGGGCCCCTGTCTTGCTGCTTAGCAATAATGGTATGGGTTTAGGTTCTGCTGTGTGTACTGGTGGTTGACTGCCCCCCAGCCCAGAGTGTGCATGGAAAATTGTCTGGCAGCCTCCCTGACAGCAAGCAGTGATAGTGCCCATGAAGGGGACCTTGTTGGGCCCGCCCCTTTCACGGTTATCGCTTCTCGGCCTTTTGGCTAAGATCAAGTGTAGTATCTGTTCTTATCAGTTTAATATCTGATACGTCCCCTATCTGGGGACCATATATTAAATGGATTTTTGAGAACGGGGGCCGATTTCGAAGCTTGCTTCCGTCGCCCTATGCATTGACCCGATATGGCAGTATCTTCGGGTACAGTGCACCACCCCCTTACAGGGTTAAAAAGAAAGATTCCTACTTTCATTGCTACCTGCTTGCTGGCTAGCCAGCTAGCCAGCCCTGTGGGCCTTGCTGCTGCTGCAGCCAAAAAACAAAAGGTGGTGCTGCTGCTGCTTCTGCTGCTTCTGCTTCTGCTTGTGTCTGGCCCCTGTTGGAGCGTCCAGGCACAGGACTTCTGCTGCTGCTGACTAAATGGCCTCCTTAATTGGATCATTTGAGTAGCCAGCACACCTGTGCAGGTAGGGCATGACATGATAGGCAGCTGCCTTGATAGCGGGTGGGTGCTGAATGTTCCTAATTGACAAAATAAGATTAATGCTTATGAAGAAATATAAAATCTCATCCCTTCCCCAATATCGCGCCACACCCCTACCCCTTAATTCCCTGGTTGAACTTGATGGACATATGTCTTTTTTCGACCGTACTAACTATGTAACTATGTAACATAACATGGGGGGGGGGGGTCTCCTGGCTGTTCACACAGGTGTGTCATTGCTGTACATTGACCATGCATTGCTTCTGTGGTATTGCAAAGGCAAAGACAAATGCTTCCAGCCATCCATTGCACTAATGGATTGGTCATCAGCTGGCTGTCTATGTCCCGCATCAATATAGACCAAAGTACAGAGGGTTAGGCTATGCTATTGTGCACCTACCTGATGCATCAGAAGGTGCGAGGCCCTTGCTAAATTCTGTGCACAGACTTTGAGATCTATGCTTTAGACTGTATCTAAACCTGCTCCAACATGGACTGACATTCTGGCCTACTTTCAGCCGATGCGACTTGTCTGTCGCTGAACAGTCGCTTTTTATGTATTCAGCACCTATGTATAATGTTGTAAAAATGCTCTAGAAGCTAAAGTCGCAGAAATGTCACACATATTTGGCCTGCAACTTTCTGTGCGACAAATTCAGACAGGAAAAATCAGTATAAATCCTTAGAAAATGATCCCCCAGTGTCTCCATCTGCTGGCGGTATTGAATAAGCATTGCTGCACTGATGGGGTATGCATTAGACGAAAAAAAAGAAGAAAAAGAAGAATAATACGCCCAGAAAAGAGGCGAAAAGGAGAAAAACGTAAAAAAACGTGAAAAAAAAGTAAGAGGAAGAGAAGGGAAAAAAAGGTGGAAATGGGTTTAAAAGTGATTTCGGCGGAGAAATATATATATATATATATATATATATATATATATATATATATATGCGCACACACACACATAGATATAAACGTATTCTCCGTTGAGATATTGCAGCCGCTGCTGTGTCCAGGCCCAGGAGCCTTAGCACTGTGCTGTGATGTCACTCAATACCACTGACATCACTAGGTGTAAACAACATCTCTCCTTTGCTGTGTATGTGACTATGGAGCTGTTTGGTGATGTCGTCTATTACGGCCTTCATAGAAGCAACAGGAGATTGTTGCATCCATCTAGAACCCTCAGAACTACAGTGCTATGATGTCACTCACTTCCACAGGCCTTGCAGAGTGTAAACAACAACAACCCAGCTTTGTTGTGTATGTAACCATAGGGATTTGTGATGTCACCTAGAACCTTCACAGCAGCGACAGCTTTATGAGGAGCATCAGCACTGCTCTGCCTGAGCAGAACCATCACCGCCATAGGTTGTCAAATAACCCGGATTTAACCCACACAGGTAAGTCCAATGGGGTGCAGGCATGTCCTCTATGCTTACAGCTTCCCGTGGGTGTTGGTTTGATACCGTTTGGGGACAGCCAAGGAGGCATCTGCAGGCAACAAAGGTAGGTGTGTGCTTGTGTGTGTGTTTCCTATGCAGATCCTAAGCCCAGTGTCACATGCAAGTAGGAGGAGTAAGAAGGGTTCCTGGCAAATCCGGGTTATGGATTGCATTTAAAAAGGCCCCGTGGGAGTGCAATGGGCCCCTGTCTTGCTGCTTAGCAATAATGGTATGGGTTTAGGTTCTGCTGTGTGTACTGGTGGTTGACTGCCCCCCAGCCCAGAGTGTGCATGGAAAATTGTCTGGCAGCCTCCCTGACAGCAAGCAGTGATAGTGCCCATGAAGGGGACCTTGTTGGGCCCGCCCCTTTCACGGTTATCGCTTCTCGGCCTTTTGGCTAAGATCAAGTGTAGTATCTGTTCTTATCAGTTTAATATCTGATACGTCCCCTATCTGGGGACCATATATTAAATGGATTTTTGAGAACGGGGGCCGATTTCGAAGCTTGCTTCCGTCGCCCTATGCATTGACCCGATATGGCAGTATCTTCGGGTACAGTGCACCACCCCCTTACAGGGTTAAAAAGAAAGATTCCTACTTTCATTGCTACCTGCTTGCTGGCTAGCCAGCTAGCCAGCCCTGTGGGCCTTGCTGCTGCTGCAGCCAAAAAACAAAAGGTGGTGCTGCTGCTGCTTCTGCTGCTTCTGCTTCTGCTTGTGTCTGGCCCCTGTTGGAGCGTCCAGGCACAGGACTTCTGCTGCTGCTGACTAAATGGCCTCCTTAATTGGATCATTTGAGTAGCCAGCACACCTGTGCAGGTAGGGCATGACATGATAGGCAGCTGCCTTGATAGCGGGTGGGTGCTGAATGTTCCTAATTGACAAAATAAGATTAATGCTTATGAAGAAATATAAAATCTCATCCCTTCCCCAATATCGCGCCACACCCCTACCCCTTAATTCCCTGGTTGAACTTGATGGACATATGTCTTTTTTCGACCGTACTAACTATGTAACTATGTAACATAACATGGGGGGGGGGGGGGGGGGGGTCTCCTGGCTGTTCACACAGGTGTGTCATTGCTGTACATTGACCATGCATTGCTTCTGTGGTATTGCAAAGGCAAAGACAAATGCTTCCAGCCATCCATTGCACTAATGGATTGGTCATCAGCTGGCTGTCTATGTCCCGCATCAATATAGACCAAAGTACAGAGGGTTAGGCTATGCTATTGTGCACCTACCTGATGCATCAGAAGGTGCGAGGCCCTTCTTGCTAAATTCTGTGCACAGACTTTGAGATCTATGCTTTAGACTGTATCTAAACCTGCTCCAACATGGACTGACATTCTGGCCTACTTTCAGCCGATGCGACTTGTCTGTCGCTGAACAGTCGCTTTTTATGTATTCAGCACCTATGTATAATGTTGTAAAAATGCTCTAGAAGCTAAAGTCGCAGAAATGTCACACATATTTGGCCTGCAACTTTCTGTGCGACAAATTCAGACAGGAAAAATCAGTATAAATCCTTAGAAAATGATCCCCCAGTGTCTCCATCTGCTGGCGGTATTGAATAAGCATTGCTGCACTGATGGGGTATGCATTAGACGAAAAAAAAGAAGAAAAAGAAGAATAATACGCCCAGAAAAGAGGCGAAAAGGAGAAAAACGTAAAAAAACGTGAAAAAAAAGTAAGAGGAAGAGAAGGGAAAAAAAGGTGGAAATGGGTTTAAAAGTGATTTCGGCGGAGAAATATATATATATATATATATATATATATATATATATATATATGCGCACACACACACATAGATATAAACGTATTCTCCGTTGAGATATTGCAGCCGCTGCTGTGTCCAGGCCCAGGAGCCTTAGCACTGTGCTGTGATGTCACTCAATACCACTGACATCACTAGGTGTAAACAACATCTCTCCTTTGCTGTGTATGTGACTATGGAGCTGTTTGGTGATGTCGTCTATTACGGCCTTCATAGAAGCAACAGGAGATTGTTGCATCCATCTTGAACCCTCAGAACTACAGTGCTATGATGTCACTCACTTCCACAGGCCTTGCAGAGTGTAAACAACAACAACCCAGCTTTGTTGTGTATGTAACCATAGGGATTTGTGATGTCACCTAGAACCTTCACAGCAGCGACAGCTTTATGAGGAGCATCAGCACTGCTCTGCCTGAGCAGAACCATCACCGCCATAGGTTGTCAAATAACCCGGATTTAACCCACACAGGTAAGTCCAATGGGGTGCAGGCATGTCCTCTATGCTTACAGCTTCCCGTGGGTGTTGGTTTGATACCGTTTGGGGACAGCCAAGGAGGCATCTGCAGGCAACAAAGGTAGGTGTGTGCTTGTGTGTGTGTTTCCTATGCAGATCCTAAGCCCAGTGTCACATGCAAGTAGGAGGAGTAAGAAGGGTTCCTGGCAAATCCGGGTTATGGATTGCATTTAAAAAGGCCCCGTGGGAGTGCAATGGGCCCCTGTCTTGCTGCTTAGCAATAATGGTATGGGTTTAGGTTCTGCTGTGTGTACTGGTGGTTGACTGCCCCCCAGCCCAGAGTGTGCATGGAAAATTGTCTGGCAGCCTCCCTGACAGCAAGCAGTGATAGTGCCCATGAAGGGGACCTTGTTGGGCCCGCCCCTTTCACGGTTATCGCTTCTCGGCCTTTTGGCTAAGATCAAGTGTAGTATCTGTTCTTATCAGTTTAATATCTGATACGTCCCCTATCTGGGGACCATATATTAAATGGATTTTTGAGAACGGGGGCCGATTTCGAAGCTTGCTTCCGTCGCCCTATGCATTGACCCGATATGGCAGTATCTTCGGGTACAGTGCACCACCCCCTTACAGGGTTAAAAAGAAAGATTCCTACTTTCATTGCTACCTGCTTGCTGGCTAGCCAGCTAGCCAGCCCTGTGGGCCTTGCTGCTGCTGCAGCCAAAAAACAAAAGGTGGTGCTGCTGCTGCTTCTGCTGCTTCTGCTTCTGCTTGTGTCTGGCCCCTGTTGGAGCGTCCAGGCACAGGACTTCTGCTGCTGCTGACTAAATGGCCTCCTTAATTGGATCATTTGAGTAGCCAGCACACCTGTGCAGGTAGGGCATGACATGATAGGCAGCTGCCTTGATAGCGGGTGGGTGCTGAATGTTCCTAATTGACAAAATAAGATTAATGCTTATGAAGAAATATAAAATCTCATCCCTTCCCCAATATCGCGCCACACCCCTACCCCTTAATTCCCTGGTTGAACTTGATGGACATATGTCTTTTTTCGACCGTACTAACTATGTAACTATGTAACATAACATGGGGGGGGGGGGGGGGGGGGGTCTCCTGGCTGTTCACACAGGTGTGTCATTGCTGTACATTGACCATGCATTGCTTCTGTGGTATTGCAAAGGCAAAGACAAATGCTTCCAGCCATCCATTGCACTAATGGATTGGTCATCAGCTGGCTGTCTATGTCCCGCATCAATATAGACCAAAGTACAGAGGGTTAGGCTATGCTATTGTGCACCTACCTGATGCATCAGAAGGTGCGAGGCCCTTGCTAAATTCTGTGCACAGACTTTGAGATCTATGCTTTAGACTGTATCTAAACCTGCTCCAACATGGACTGACATTCTGGCCTACTTTCAGCCGATGCGACTTGTCTGTCGCTGAACAGTCGCTTTTTATGTATTCAGCACCTATGTATAATGTTGTAAAAATGCTCTAGAAGCTAAAGTCGCAGAAATGTCACACATATTTGGCCTGCAACTTTCTGTGCGACAAATTCAGACAGGAAAAATCAGTATAAATCCTTAGAAAATGATCCCCCAGTGTCTCCATCTGCTGGCGGTATTGAATAAGCATTGCTGCACTGATGGGGTATGCATTAGACGAAAAAAAAGAAGAAAAAGAAGAATAATACGCCCAGAAAAGAGGCGAAAAGGAGAAAAACGTAAAAAAACGTGAAAAAAAAGTAAGAGGAAGAGAAGGGAAAAAAAGGTGGAAATGGGTTTAAAAGTGATTTCGGCGGAGAAATATATATATATATATATATATATATATATATATATGCGCACACACACACATAGATATAAACGTATTCTCCGTTGAGATATTGCAGCCGCTGCTGTGTCCAGGCCCAGGAGCCTTAGCACTGTGCTGTGATGTCACTCAATACCACTGACATCACTAGGTGTAAACAACATCTCTCCTTTGCTGTGTATGTGACTATGGAGCTGTTTGGTGATGTCGTCTATTACGGCCTTCATAGAAGCAACAGGAGATTGTTGCATCCATCTTGAACCCTCAGAACTACAGTGCTATGATGTCACTCACTTCCACAGGCCTTGCAGAGTGTAAACAACAACAACCCAGCTTTGTTGTGTATGTAACCATAGGGATTTGTGATGTCACCTAGAACCTTCACAGCAGCGACAGCTTTATGAGGAGCATCAGCACTGCTCTGCCTGAGCAGAACCATCACCGCCATAGGTTGTCAAATAACCCGGATTTAACCCACACAGGTAAGTCCAATGGGGTGCAGGCATGTCCTCTATGCTTACAGCTTCCCGTGGGTGTTGGTTTGATACCGTTTGGGGACAGCCAAGGAGGCATCTGCAGGCAACAAAGGTAGGTGTGTGCTTGTGTGTGTGTTTCCTATGCAGATCCTAAGCCCAGTGTCACATGCAAGTAGGAGGAGTAAGAAGGGTTCCTGGCAAATCCGGGTTATGGATTGCATTTAAAAAGGCCCCGTGGGAGTGCAATGGGCCCCTGTCTTGCTGCTTAGCAATAATGGTATGGGTTTAGGTTCTGCTGTGTGTACTGGTGGTTGACTGCCCCCCAGCCCAGAGTGTGCATGGAAAATTGTCTGGCAGCCTCCCTGACAGCAAGCAGTGATAGTGCCCATGAAGGGGACCTTGTTGGGCCCGCCCCTTTCACGGTTATCGCTTCTCGGCCTTTTGGCTAAGATCGGGGTTTATTGCCTCGGTCGGCGCTGAGGGTGCGAGTGAACTGCGCCGCGACTAGCTGCGTAGGTGATCAAGACTGTGGTACTCGTTACTGACAGATTTGGAAAGATGGCTGGATCCAACATGTCTGCAGTGGAGAAGACCGTACGCATCAAGGTGCTAACCACGGATCGTCTAAGAAACAGCATTGAATACATCGGCCATACCATTGTGGAGCGACTGGCAGGATTTTCCTTGAGCGACCTCTTTTGTGTCCAGGAGAACAAGCGCCAAGGTATTTATGACGTGTCCTTCTTATATGATGCTGACTGCCAGAACTTTTATGAGTGCTTAAAACGGAACAGTGGAAGTGAGGTTTTGCGGGATGTGTCCTTTTATCCCCTTTTTGAAATGGGGACAAAGACTTTGTTTATCCACATGTACAATCCGTTTGTTGATGTCTCTATGATTAAGAACTTCTTGAGCATCTATTGTGAGTCTATTGCTGGTGGTACTAAGCAGACAAGCAGCATTGGTGTATTTAATGGCACGTATAAGTTCTTTGTGAAGTTGCGGCTTGATGGAGATTGCATTGGAGGCGTTAAGCACCCTCCGGCGAACTTTACCATTGCTGGTTTCAGAGGTTATCTCTATTACTACGGACAGCCATCTTTCTGTAGAAATTGTCTATTGTTTGGACATGTGAAGGAGGCCTGCCCTGGCAGTAAGAAATGCAGGAACTGTAAGCAACCGGGGCATGAGGCGGGTGCATGTCCACACCCGAGGACCTGTGACCTATGTGGGGAAGCTGGCCATGTGTACAAGAACTGTCCAGTGTTGAAGAGGAGGGAGGAGGAGAGGAGAATGGAAGAGGAAATGGTGGAGAGGAGGAGGGCAGCTGCAGCTGCGGCTGCAGTGGTTCCTGCAAGAGAGAGCGTTATTATTGGAGAGGTACAGAGTCCTGTGGTGGTAGAGGAGCAAGTGAAGGTGGTGGAGGAGCAAGTGGTGGTGGAGGAGGAGCAAATGGCGGTGCAAGTGGAAGAAGGGGAGATTGAGGATGCTCCCAGTCCCCCGGCTGAGGAGTCGCCGCAAATTGAAGAGTGGTCTTCTTCTGAGGGTGAAGACCGTGAGGAGAGACATAGAGAGAGAGAGGATGACTTTGATCTTTTTCGTCCCCCCAAGAAGACGGCCAGGAAGCTTTCTGGTGGACAGATGGAGTCGACGCTGGTGGCTACGGACAATCGGTATCAACCGCTATCTGAGAGCGACATGGATGCGTGCTCTGCGGGAGAAGCTTCTCCCACACCGCTGAGGAAAGCTACCTAAATAACTTTCTTCTTTTCTGTCAAATTCTTCCTTAGGGTTGTTAAGATAGTGGTATGTCTTTTTTAGTCGGTTCTATAAACGTTAGAGTCTTTAGAAGTAAAGTCAGAAGGACAGTAATTTTGGAGGACTTGGCAGGGAAAAAAGCGGACATTATTTGTTTGCAGGAATGTGGGCTAAATGATATTCCGGGGAAGGGAGAATGGGCTTATGGTCCTGCTGTTTGGTCGGTGTCTGGGCATAATAGGAATGATGGGGTAGGGGTGCTTTTTAAGAGCTTTAGGTTTGAAGTTTGTAGTTATGTGGTAATAGAGGAGGGGAGGTGTATCATGGTGGAGGTTAAGGTGCAGGGGGTTAAATTTAGGTTGATAAATGTGTATGCGCCGGTAAGGAGGGAGGAGCGGGTGGGGTTGTTGGAGGTAATTAAGAGGTTTCTGCCGGGTAAAATACCTTTGGTGTGGGTGGGGGATTTCAATTGTGAAATTGAGGGGAATGTGGATGTATCTGGGAATATTCTTAAAAGTATGGTGTGTGACTTTAAGTTAAAGGATGTGGCTGAAGCGTGTGGAGTGTGTCCTTTGTTAGATACATATTATTCTGATAGTGGAAGTCATAGTTCCAGACTTGATATGTGTTTTGTGTCTAAGGGTGTGTTATGTAAGAATTATATGCAAGAAAAAGTAGGATATTCAGATCATGAGTATGTGTGTTGTGAGTTAGTATTGGATGCAGATTGTGTGAGTGGGAGGGGTGTATGGAAATTAAATGTTAAATTGTTGGAAGTGGAAGGAGTGTATGATAGATATGTTAATAAGTATAGGGGTTGGTGTAAGAAAAAGAATGATTTTCCTGATATATTGTGTTGGTGGGAATGGGTTAAGGGTCAAACAAAAGTTTTCTTTAAAAGAGAGGGATATAAGCGGAATGCTGGGAGGAAGAAGAAGTATGAATGGTTGAATAAAAGATTGGTGTTTCTCAATAAGTTAAAGAAGTATGGCTGGAGTGTGGGTGAGCAGATTGAGGTTGTGAAGAGTGATCTAAAAAATTGGTTGAATGAGAAAGGTAAAGAGTTGATGTATCAAGCAAAACTTGATAAGTTAGAGAAAGATGAGAAATGTTCGAGATATTTCTTTAAAAAAGTTATTGGGAAGAGAGAGGATATGGTAAGAGTGTATGATGATGATGGCTGTCTGGTTAAAGGTAAAGCTGTGTTGGGAGTGGTTAAAAATTTTTATGAAGAGTTGTATGCGGTAAAAGATTGTGAAGAGGACTTGCAGGATGAAGTGTTGAGAGTGCTTGATAAGAGGGTGGATGGTAGTGAATATGGGACTCTGATGAGAGAGATTGGAGAGGAGGAAGTGAAGAGGACTGTGGATAGTATGTCAAGAAATAAAACGCCTGGAGAGGATGGGTTGCCTGTTGAATTTTATGCTTGGATTTGGGATGTTGTGAAGGATGATTTGGTGGAAGTGTATAGGTATATGTGGAGGAAGGAGAGAATGGTGGAAAGTATGAAGAGTGGAGTGGTTGTGTTGATTTATAAGAAAGGTGATGTGAATGATGTGAGGAATTGGAGGCCGATAACTTTGTTGAATGTAGATTATAAGGTGTTTGCTAAAATAATTACAAATAGGATGAGAGATGTGGTTGAGCAGGTGATTGGAGAAGAACAAGTGTGTGGAGTGCCTGGGAGAAGAATAAATGAAAATTTGTGTTTGTTGAGAGATTTGTTATGGGATAGTATGAGTAGGAAACAGGAGGTTAGAGTGATGTCGATAGATTTTGAAAAGGCGTTTGATCGTCTGTCACATAGGTTTTTGTTTAGAGTATTAGTGAGAATGGGATTCCCGGGTGATTTTGTAAATGTTGTAAGGATGCTGTATGATGGAGTATATAGTAAGGTTTTGATAAATGGTTGGATGTCTGAGAAGGTGAAAGTATGTTCTGGTGTAAGGCAGGGTTGTCCGTTGTCCCCTATGGCTTTTATATGTGCTATGGAGCCATTATTAGAGATGTTGCGGCGGGATAAGTGTGTTAGAGGGTTAAAAATTCCAGGGAGTGGTGGGAGAGAAGTCAAAGTTTTGGCCTACATGGATGATGTGTGTATTTTGGGAGAGTCTGTGGCTGTTATGAGAAGGGCAAAGTTACTAGTTGGATTGTTTTGTGGAGCGTCTGGGTTTAAGGTGAATTGGGACAAAAGTGAGTATAAATGTTTTGGTAGTATGCAAGGAAGTGAGGATGTGGGTATGAAGAATATTGAAGGTGGTATTCAGGTTTTAGGTGTTAAAATGGATGAAAGATTGGATGGGAGAGAAAGTTGGGATGATGTAGAGAAGAGAGTGTCCAAAAAATTGAGTCTTTGGAGGTTGAGAGATTTGTCTATGGTTGGGAAAGTGCTGGTTGTGAAAAGTGTAATATTGCCTATTTTATTGTATGTGGCAATAGTGTTTCCGCCAAGTTATATGGTTTTAAGGAAGTTAAAAAGAATTTTGTTTGTGTTTTTTTGGGGTACAAAAGTGGAAAGAGTGAGGAGAGAAGTTGTGATGAAGGATGGTAGTAAGGGTGGAATGGGATTTCCAAATCTAGATGTGTATTTGGGGGTGAATGTGGTGTTTGCGGTTAGAAGGATGATGAGAGGAGAAAAGAATTTTGCATGTATGTTGAGATATTTAGGTGGGCGTGTGTTATGCAAATTAGGTTGGCTGGAGAGAGATTTGAGAGTGCCTTATGCGTTTGTGTGCCCGAGTTGGTATTTGTATGTGGAAAAGTTTTTGGAGAGTTATAGGTTGATTGGTGTGAGAAAGGAGTTGTTTGAAAGTAAGAAGAATGTGTTTGGGTATGTCGCCGCAAGTGAGGTGGAGTGTCCGATTAATATGGTAAGAGGCCAGGATGTGTCTAAGGTGTGGAAGAGTTTAATGACAGATGGAATATCAAATAGACAGAGAGAGATAGGATGGCAGTGTTTGAATGGAGCCCTACCAGTAAGAGAGTTCCAAAGGAATAGAGGTATTGGAAGGAGTGAAATATGTCCGAGGGAAGATTGTAGTGGGGTTGAAAGTGTGATGCATGTGATTTGGAATTGTGACATGGCTCAGAATGTATGGAGAGGGATAGGTCCGTTGTGTAAGGAGTTGACTGGGATAAATAGGTTCTCATATGAGGTTGTGATGTTTGGTCTTAGTATGATTGGAAGAAAGAATGAAAGGGTGTTGTTTGTGTTGTTGGCGATTGTGAAGGAAGTCTTGTGGGATGTTAGAAATTTATATGTGTTTAAGAGAAAAGATGTGACTGTGGAAGGAAGTTTAAGAATGATTCTGGATAGGTTGTACACCGTTTATTTACGTGATAAAAAGAAATTAGGTGAAATAGATGCAGAGGGGATATGGAAATTTTTGA
Source organism: Hyla sarda (assembly GCF_029499605.1). Lineage (NCBI taxonomy): Eukaryota > Metazoa > Chordata > Amphibia > Anura > Hylidae > Hyla > Hyla sarda. The sequence continues at coordinate 62,424 of NW_026608290.1, forward strand.
AGTGGAGACATGTTGTAAGGGTGTAATGGTGATGGTATTTGAATTTGTTTTGAATTTGCTTTGAACAAATAAAGAATGACCTAATGATGAGTTAGACTTCACCATGAGTCAAAAATGACGCATTATCTAAGTGGTGTTTAGTCTAAACCTGAAGGTTTATAAAAAAAAAAAAAAAAAAAAAAAAATCTGTTCTTATCAGTTTAATATCTGATACGTCCCCTATCTGGGGACCATATATTAAATGGATTTTTGAGAACGGGGGCCGATTTCGAAGCTTGCTTCCGTCGCCCTATGCATTGACCCGATATGGCAGTATCTTCGGGTACAGTGCACCACCCCCTTACAGGGTTAAAAAGAAAGATTCCTACTTTCATTGCTACCTGCTTGCTGGCTAGCCAGCTAGCCAGCCCTGTGGGCCTTGCTGCTGCTGCAGCCAAAAAACAAAAGGTGGTGCTGCTGCTGCTTCTGCTGCTTCTGCTTCTGCTTGTGTCTGGCCCCTGTTGGAGCGTCCAGGCACAGGACTTCTGCTGCTGCTGACTAAATGGCCTCCTTAATTGGATCATTTGAGTAGCCAGCACACCTGTGCAGGTAGGGCATGACATGATAGGCAGCTGCCTTGATAGCGGGTGGGTGCTGAATGTTCCTAATTGACAAAATAAGATTAATGCTTATGAAGAAATATAAAATCTCATCCCTTCCCCAATATCGCGCCACACCCCTACCCCTTAATTCCCTGGTTGAACTTGATGGACATATGTCTTTTTTCGACCGTACTAACTATGTAACTATGTAACATAACATGGGGGGGGGGGTCTCCTGGCTGTTCACACAGGTGTGTCATTGCTGTACATTGACCATGCATTGCTTCTGTGGTATTGCAAAGGCAAAGACAAATGCTTCCAGCCATCCATTGCACTAATGGATTGGTCATCAGCTGGCTGTCTATGTCCCGCATCAATATAGACCAAAGTACAGAGGGTTAGGCTATGCTATTGTGCACCTACCTGATGCATCAGGAGGTGCGAGGCCCTTGCTAAATTCTGTGCACAGACTTTGAGATCTATGCTTTAGACTGTATCTAAACCTGCTCCAACATGGACTGACATTCTGGCCTACTTTCAGCCGATGCGACTTGTCTGTCGCTGAACAGTCGCTTTTTATGTATTCAGCACCTATGTATAATGTTGTAAAAATGCTCTAGAAGCTAAAGTCGCAGAAATGTCACACATATTTGGCCTGCAACTTTCTGTGCGACAAATTCAGACAGGAAAAATCAGTATAAATCCTTAGAAAATGATCCCCCAGTGTCTCCATCTGCTGGCGGTATTGAATAAGCATTGCTGCACTGATGGGGTATGCATTAGACGAAAAAAAAGAAGAAAAAGAAGAATAATACGCCCAGAAAAGAGGCGAAAAGGAGAAAAACGTAAAAAAACGTGAAAAAAAAGTAAGAGGAAGAGAAGGGAAAAAAAGGTGGAAATGGGTTTAAAAGTGATTTTGGCGGAGAATTATATATATATATATATATATATATATATATATATATATATATATGCGCACACACACACATAGATATAAACGTATTCTCCGTTGAGATATTGCAGCCGCTGCTGTGTCCAGGCCCAGGAGCCTTAGCACTGTGCTGTGATGTCACTCAATACCACTGACATCACTAGGTGTAAACAACATCTCTCCTTTGCTGTGTATGTGACTATGGAGCTGTTTGGTGATGTCGTCTATTACGGCCTTCATAGAAGCAACAGGAGATTGTTGCATCCATCTAGAACCCTCAGAACTACAGTGCTATGATGTCACTCACTTCCACAGGCCTTGCAGAGTGTAAACAACAACAACCCAGCTTTGTTGTGTATGTAACCATAGGGATTTGTGATGTCACCTAGAACCTTCACAGCAGCGACAGCTTTATGAGGAGCATCAGCACTGCTCTGCCTGAGCAGAACCATCACCGCCATAGGTTGTCAAATAACCCGGATTTAACCCACACAGGTAAGTCCAATGGGGTGCAGGCATGTCCTCTATGCTTACAGCTTCCCGTGGGTGTTGGTTTGATACCGTTTGGGGACAGCCAAGGAGGCATCTGCAGGCAACAAAGGTAGGTGTGTGCTTGTGTGTGTGTTTCCTATGCAGATCCTAAGCCCAGTGTCACATGCAAGTAGGAGGAGTAAGAAGGGTTCCTGGCAAATCCGGGTTATGGATTGCATTTAAAAAGGCCCCGTGGGAGTGCAATGGGCCCCTGTCTTGCTGCTTAGCAATAATGGTATGGGTTTAGGTTCTGCTGTGTGTACTGGTGGTTGACTGCCCCCCAGCCCAGAGTGTGCATGGAAAATTGTCTGGCAGCCTCCCTGACAGCAAGCAGTGATAGTGCCCATGAAGGGGACCTTGTTGGGCCCGCCCCTTTCACGGTTATCGCTTCTCGGCCTTTTGGCTAAGATCAAGTGTAGTATCTGTTCTTATCAGTTTAATATCTGATACGTCCCCTATCTGGGGACCATATATTAAATGGATTTTTGAGAACGGGGGCCGATTTCGAAGCTTGCTTCCGTCGCCCTATGCATTGACCCGATATGGCAGTATCTTCGGGTACAGTGCACCACCCCCTTACAGGGTTAAAAAGAAAGATTCCTACTTTCATTGCTACCTGCTTGCTGGCTAGCCAGCTAGCCAGCCCTGTGGGCCTTGCTGCTGCTGCAGCCAAAAAACAAAAGGTGGTGCTGCTGCTGCTTCTGCTGCTTCTGCTGCTTCTGCTTCTGCTTGTGTCTGGCCCCTGTTGGAGCGTCCAGGCACAGGACTTCTGCTGCTGCTGACTAAATGGCCTCCTTAATTGGATCATTTGAGTAGCCAGCACACCTGTGCAGGTAGGGCATGACATGATAGGCAGCTGCCTTGATAGCGGGTGGGTGCTGAATGTTCCTAATTGACAAAATAAGATTAATGCTTATGAAGAAATATAAAATCTCATCCCTTCCCCAATATCGCGCCACACCCCTACCCCTTAATTCCCTGGTTGAACTTGATGGACATATGTCTTTTTTCGACCGTACTAACTATGTAACTATGTAACATAACATGGGGGGGGGGGGGGGGGGGTCTCCTGGCTGTTCACACAGGTGTGTCATTGCTGTACATTGACCATGCATTGCTTCTGTGGTATTGCAAAGGCAAAGACAAATGCTTCCAGCCATCCATTGCACTAATGGATTGGTCATCAGCTGGCTGTCTATGTCCCGCATCAATATAGACCAAAGTACAGAGGGTTAGGCTATGCTATTGTGCACCTACCTGATGCATCAGAAGGTGCGAGGCCCTTGCTAAATTCTGTGCACAGACTTTGAGATCTATGCTTTAGACTGTATCTAAACCTGCTCCAACATGGACTGACATTCTGGCCTACTTTCAGCCGATGCGACTTGTCTGTCGCTGAACAGTCGCTTTTTATGTATTCAGCACCTATGTATAATGTTGTAAAAATGCTCTAGAAGCTAAAGTCGCAGAAATGTCACACATATTTGGCCTGCAACTTTCTGTGCGACAAATTCAGACAGGAAAAATCAGTATAAATCCTTAGAAAATGATCCCCCAGTGTCTCCATCTGCTGGCGGTATTGAATAAGCATTGCTGCACTGATGGGGTATGCATTAGACGAAAAAAAAGAAGAAAAAGAAGAATAATACGCCCAGAAAAGAGGCGAAAAGGAGAAAAACGTAAAAAAACGTGAAAAAAAAGTAAGAGGAAGAGAAGGGAAAAAAAGGTGGAAATGGGTTTAAAAGTGATTTCGGCGGAGAAATATATATATATATATATATATATATATATATATATATATATACGCGCACACACACACATATATATAAACGTATTCTCCGTTGAGATATTGCAGCCGCTGCTGTGTCCAGGCCCAGGAGCCTTAGCACTGTGCTGTGATGTCACTCAATACCACTGACATCACTAGGTGTAAACAACATCTCTCCTTTGCTGTGTATGTGACTATGGAGCTGTTTGGTGATGTCGTCTATTACGGCCTTCATAGAAGCAACAGGAGATTGTTGCATCCATCTTGAACCCTCAGAACTACAGTGCTATGATGTCACTCACTTCCACAGGCCTTGCAGAGTGTAAACAACAACAACCCAGCTTTGTTGTGTATGTAACCATAGGGATTTGTGATGTCACCTAGAACCTTCACAGCAGCGACAGCTTTATGAGGAGCATCAGCACTGCTCTGCCTGAGCAGAACCATCACCGCCATAGGTTGTCAAATAACCCGGATTTAACCCACACAGGTAAGTCCAATGGGGTGCAGGCATGTCCTCTATGCTTACAGCTTCCCGTGGGTGTTGGTTTGATACCGTTTGGGGACAGCCAAGGAGGCATCTGCAGGCAACAAAGGTAGGTGTGTGCTTGTGTGTGTGTTTCCTATGCAGATCCTAAGCCCAGTGTCACATGCAAGTAGGAGGAGTAAGAAGGGTTCCTGGCAAATCCGGGTTATGGATTGCATTTAAAAAGGCCCCGTGGGAGTGCAATGGGCCCCTGTCTTGCTGCTTAGCAATAATGGTATGGGTTTAGGTTCTGCTGTGTGTACTGGTGGTTGACTGCCCCCCAGCCCAGAGTGTGCATGGAAAATTGTCTGGCAGCCTCCCTGACAGCAAGCAGTGATAGTGCCCATGAAGGGGACCTTGTTGGGCCCGCCCCTTTCACGGTTATCGCTTCTCGGCCTTTTGGCTAAGATCAAGTGTAGTATCTGTTCTTATCAGTTTAATATCTGATACGTCCCCTATCTGGGGACCATATATTAAATGGATTTTTGAGAACGGGGGCCGATTTCGAAGCTTGCTTCCGTCGCCCTATGCATTGACCCGATATGGCAGTATCTTCGGGTACAGTGCACCACCCCCTTACAGGGTTAAAAAGAAAGATTCCTACTTTCATTGCTACCTGCTTGCTGGCTAGCCAGCTAGCCAGCCCTGTGGGCCTTGCTGCTGCTGCAGCCAAAAAACAAAAGGTGGTGCTGCTGCTGCTTCTGCTGCTTCTGCTTCTGCTTGTGTCTGGCCCCTGTTGGAGCGTCCAGGCACAGGACTTCTGCTGCTGCTGACTAAATGGCCTCCTTAATTGGATCATTTGAGTAGCCAGCACACCTGTGCAGGTAGGGCATGACATGATAGGCAGCTGCCTTGATAGCGGGTGGGTGCTGAATGTTCCTAATTGACAAAATAAGATTAATGCTTATGAAGAAATATAAAATCTCATCCCTTCCCCAATATCGCGCCACACCCCTACCCCTTAATTCCCTGGTTGAACTTGATGGACATATGTCTTTTTTCGACCGTACTAACTATGTAACTATGTAACATAACATGGGGGGGGGGGGGGGGGGGTCTCCTGGCTGTTCACACAGGTGTGTCATTGCTGTACATTGACCATGCATTGCTTCTGTGGTATTGCAAAGGCAAAGACAAATGCTTCCAGCCATCCATTGCACTAATGGATTGGTCATCAGCTGGCTGTCTATGTCCCGCATCAATATAGACCAAAGTACAGAGGGTTAGGCTATGCTATTGTGCACCTACCTGATGCATCAGAAGGTGCGAGGCCCTTGCTAAATTCTGTGCACAGACTTTGAGATCTATGCTTTAGACTGTATCTAAACCTGCTCCAACATGGACTGACATTCTGGCCTACTTTCAGCCGATGCGACTTGTCTGTCGCTGAACAGTCGCTTTTTATGTATTCAGCACCTATGTATAATGTTGTAAAAATGCTCTAGAAGCTAAAGTCGCAGAAATGTCACACATATTTGGCCTGCAACTTTCTGTGCGACAAATTCAGACAGGAAAAATCAGTATAAATCCTTAGAAAATGATCCCCCAGTGTCTCCATCTGCTGGCGGTATTGAATAAGCATTGCTGCACTGATGGGGTATGCATTAGACGAAAAAAAAGAAGAAAAAGAAGAATAATACGCCCAGAAAAGAGGCGAAAAGGAGAAAAACGTAAAAAAACGTGAAAAAAAAGTAAGAGGAAGAGAAGGGAAAAAAAGGTGGAAATGGGTTTAAAAGTGATTTCGGCGGAGAAATATATATATATATATATATATATATATATATATATATATATATATATGCGCACACACACACATAGATATAAACGTATTCTCCGTTGAGATATTGCAGCCGCTGCTGTGTCCAGGCCCAGGAGCCTTAGCACTGTGCTGTGATGTCACTCAATACCACTGACATCACTAGGTGTAAACAACATCTCTCCTTTGCTGTGTATGTGACTATGGAGCTGTTTGGTGATGTCGTCTATTATGGCCTTCATAGAAGCAACAGGAGATTGTTGCATCCATCTTGAACCCTCAGAACTACAGTGCTATGATGTCACTCACTTCCACAGGCCTTGCAGAGTGTAAACAACAACAACCCAGCTTTGTTGTGTATGTAACCATAGGGATTTGTGATGTCACCTAGAACCTTCACAGCAGCGACAGCTTTATGAGGAGCATCAGCACTGCTCTGCCTGAGCAGAACCATCACCGCCATAGGTTGTCAAATAACCCGGATTTAACCCACACAGGTAAGTCCAATGGGGTGCAGGCATGTCCTCTATGCTTACAGCTTCCCGTGGGTGTTGGTTTGATACCGTTTGGGGACAGCCAAGGAGGCATCTGCAGGCAACAAAGGTAGGTGTGTGCTTGTGTGTGTGTTTCCTATGCAGATCCTAAGCCCAGTGTCACATGCAAGTAGGAGGAGTAAGAAGGGTTCCTGGCAAATCCGGGTTATGGATTGCATTTAAAAAGGCCCCGTGGGAGTGCAATGGGCCCCTGTCTTGCTGCTTAGCAATAATGGTATGGGTTTAGGTTCTGCTGTGTGTACTGGTGGTTGACTGCCCCCCAGCCCAGAGTGTGCATGGAAAATTGTCTGGCAGCCTCCCTGACAGCAAGCAGTGATAGTGCCCATGAAGGGGACCTTGTTGGGCCCGCCCCTTTCACGGTTATCGCTTCTCGGCCTTTTGGCTAAGATCAAGTGTAGTAATACAGGAGATCTGGTCAGAAGGTACTCGGGTACCCCTCTCCTCGGCCTTGTGGGATCGCCCAGGTTTATTGCCTGGGCTTCACCCACTTGTTGCTATTGGGGAGAGGGCTTAGTCCCAGGGTAACGGGTTGCGATCGCCTCTCAAAGCCTTTGGGTGGAGAGAGGTTTGAGCGAATTGGCTGGTTGGTTGGAGCGGAGAGAACCAGACCAAAACACGAATGAACCATGGATGAAGATCTAGATCCTGGTTCGGTACCGGCTTATGCCCGGATTAAACACACTGTGCGGGTCATTCTCACAGGTGATGCGGCGGATGCACGTGGCATGAGGTTCGTGATAGAGGACGTGCTCGACAAGATTCTTAATGTTCGTAAGCGAGAGATTTTGGCCATCCAGGATTACCCTAAGCGGAGGATCTACGACTGCACTTTCATAGGGGAAGGCGTATTCTTAGATGCAGTAATGAAAATTCCAAAGCAAGATGATCCGAGGCTTAAGGGTATCCAAATTGTCGAGCACGTCCTAGATGAAACCAAGTTGATTGTCGTGAAGATGTACTCCCCTTTTGTAAATCAGAGAGAGATCGATGGGTTCCTGGCAGCCTACTTTAAAAAGGTGGAGTTCAGAGGAAAAATCATGAACGACTGTGGTGTCTGGACCTCAAAATGGCGATATCAAGTCACGTGCAACAAAGACCCCACCCTCCCAGGGGGGATACTATTACCGCCTGCTCGTTTTAAATTAAACAATGTGTGTGGCGACCTCTTTTTTGCGGGAATGCCAAACTTCTGCAGAAGGTGCCAACGTTATGGGCACATAAAGGAAAATTGTGAAAGTTCCTGTAAGAAATGTGGAAGCATGCAACATGAAACAGAAAAATGTGATAAGGGTTTGAGATGTAATTTTTGCCGTCACTTTGGTCACGTGTATGCTTTCTGTCCCCACAGACCAAAAAAAACCACAGAACAGCAAGGGCAACCCAAGAGAGACGTCCGGAGACCAGCCTGGGGAAAAGCCAGAGAGGAGGAGCACCCCCCACAAGAAGAGGTAAGCTGTGAGATGGAGACCACGGCCCCCCCAAAAGAACCCCAGGAGAAAGAGGCACAGGTGGAAAGGGGGACCCCAAATGAGAGGAGGCCGGGGAAGAGAAATGCGAGAGGGGATCGGGCAGATACCTCAGAGAAGGTGGAAGAGCGAGAGGTGCCCGATTCCACCCCGGAAGGTCCTCCTGCTCGGGGTCCCCCTGAGTGTGAAAACCCGGACGGAGTAGCAAAGGTGAAAAGACGAAGGGGCTCCAAAGGGCGTCCGGACTCGGAGGTGGTCCAGGAGGAGCAGATGGAAGTTCCTGTCGTGACGGGGGCTCCAAGTGAAGCTCCTCCACAGGTCCCAGCGGTGGATACCCCTCCTCCTCCCAGCCAGGAGGAGGTTTCAGGGGTGACCATCTCCGAGGTCCCGGAAACGGACCTAAGTACGCACCCGACCCCTATGGAGGGGCAAGAGGTGGACGCCGAAAAAGAGAATGGAGCCCAGAAGCTGTTCTTACCAATGTACTCCGTCTATACACCTGTGGTCTTGGAAGAGGGGGGCTGCTCGAGCGATGGTGGTTCCTCTCCGGCTTCCTCTATGTGTACGGTAGAGTCGGAGGTGGGGGGTAACGAGAGCTCCAGTGCGCAATCTGGTTTTTAGTTTGTTATCTGAGCCTCCCTTTTTTTTACATCTCCAATGGCTGAGTTGTCCGGATTGTCTATGAATGTAAGAAGTATAAGTTCACGAGCGAAACGGGTTGCCCTTTTTAACTACTTGTCTATTTTTGCTGCTTCTGTGGTTTTCCTGCAGGAGTGCGGCATCCCGCATAGTTTAAATTATGAAAAGTATAAAAAAGATTGGGTACACGGTCCATCAGTCTGGTCTGGATCTAACGAATCCAGATCAGCAGGGGTCGCCATACTTTTTAAAGGAAATGCTTTTATTGATTTTATTCATGAGATTTTACCAGGCAGAATTTTATTGGTTAAAGCTTTTATTGATGGTATTAAATGGCAGTTTTTAAATTTTTATGGTTCACCCAATAAAAATGATAGAGCACGGATGTTAGAGATTTTACCCCTTTTTATCAATGATTCTGAACCTCTTATTTTAGCAGGTGATTTTAATTGTATTTTAAGGGGGGAGCACCGTTTTACCAATTCAGTAAGTAGAAACTATGATAAAACATCTTCTATGTTAAAAAATATGATTATTGATTTTAGACTTACTGATGTTTTTAAGAAATGCAATAGTATTTTACCAGAAAGAGACGGTGTGACCTGGAGCAACGCAAACTGCAGCTCCAGGATCGATTTTATCTTCTGTTCTTATCAAGTACTGCCTTTTAAGTGTGATGTTTTAACCAATGTTTTTTCTGATCACAAACTTTTATCTTTTAAGGTGAAGAGTGATTTTAGAAAAAAGACTGGGAGGAATGCCTGGAAGATGAATGTATCCCTTTTAGAAGATCCGCAGGTTTTATCCGATTTTATCAACTTCTACAAGGACTGCAGACGGGTAAGAGATCCTAACACTCCCATCAGTATATGGTGGGAGAAAATGAAAATAAAAATAAAAGAGTTTTTTATTAGAGTAGGGATCTCTAGAGCTAAAGAGAAGCGTGAGTTTTACTCCCTTCTAAATACCCGTCTGCAAACCCTGTACAAATTCAGAGACAATGGTATAGAGGTTTATAGAGAAATTACTGACTTAAAAAAAGAAATAAAACAGTGCCTGGAGCAGAAGGGAAAAGAGATAATTTTCAGATCCAAAATAAAGCACCTTGAAGAGAACGAGACCTGCTCCAGGTACTTTTTTAAGAAAGTAACGGATAAAAAGGTTTTAATTGATAATATACAAGGAGAAAAAGATGTACAGGGTATTTTAAAAAGGGTACATTCATTTTATGCGGATCTTTTTAATACAAAAAATATTGATATTGATTTTATGAATGACTCATTGAAGGAGATTACCAATGTTTTAGACCCTGTGTCCCAGTCTCTTTTACAGAGGGAGATCTCGGAACAGGAGGTTTTAGAGACGATCAGGAGTTTTAAATCCGGTAAGGTGCCTGGTCCTGACGGTATACCCATTGAGTTTTATGTCATTTTTTATGGTGTTTTAAAAGATGACCTTTTTTCCCTTTTTACAGAAGTATTTAAAACAAAAGCCCTCCCAGGTTCATGGAGGAAGGGTGATGTCTCCCTGCTGTTCAAAAAGGGAGACCGGTCAGATCTAAAGAACTGGAGACCAATCACCCTCCTCAACTGTGACTACAAAGTGATGGCAAAACTGTGCGCAAATAGATTAAAAAGTGTAATAGAGAAAATAATCCATTCAAATCAGGTCTGTGGGGTGCCTGGGAGGAGCATATGGGAAAATCTTAACCTTTTAAAAGATGTGATTAGTGACACAAAGTCTAGAAACGGAAAACTAGCCATTTTATCCTTAGACTTCGAGAAGGCTTTTGACAGAGTGTCACATTTTTATCTTTTTAAGGTTTTAGAGAAAATGGGTATACCTGAAGGCTTTTTATTGTCTCTTAAGGCCTTTTATAAAAACTGCACAAGCAAGATTTTAGTTAACGGTTTTAAGACACAGGATGTGATTTTAAATTCCGGAGTGAAGCAGGGGTGTCCTTTGTCCCCACTACTTTTCATATGTGCGCTTGAGCCTCTACTATGCACCTTGAGGAGAGATAAGCAAATAAGAGGGGTCCCCCTGCCGGGAGGAGGGGGACTAGAGGCTAAAGTAGTGGGGTACATGGACGATGTGGCAGTGCTTGGAAGGGACACCCCATCGCTTCAAAAAGCCCTAAAGCAAGTTGAATTTTTTTGTTGTGCCTCCGGTTTTAAGGTAAATTTTAATAAAAGCAGTGTTTTAAATATAGGAGGACTGTTTTTAAGGGATTTACCCATTCCTGTGTCTGAGTCTGTGCAGATTTTAGGGGTCTCCTTCAGTGAGTCAAACAATGGTTTTAATAGCTGGGACTTGGTGGCTCAAAAAATAAACACAAAAATTTGTATGTGGAACATGAGAAAGCTAACGATGGAGGGGAAGGTTTTACCCATTTTATTGTATCTTGGCATGGTCTTTCCACCCCCCGAAATGATTTTAAATAAAATTATTAAAGCATGTTTTACCTTTTTATGGAGCTCCAAGAGTGAAAAATTAAGAAGAGAGATCGTCATGATGCCAAAAGGTATGGGTGGAAAGGACTTCCCCGACATCAGGGCGTTCCTTTTTACCAAGTTTTTTAGCATGTGTGTTAGCACACTTTTTAAGGATAGTTACTGGTCATATTTTATCCGTTTTAATACAGGTTTTTTTATGAGGAGGAATGGGTGGTTTAAAACTGTTTTAAGCTGTCCTTATGCTTTTAATCTTCCCCAACAATACAAGATTTTAGAGAAAATTTTCAACTTGTACAACTTTAACGGAAAAAGTATTAATGAAGTAACTAATAGCAAAAAAATGTTAAAATATATTAAAGAAAGTGGTTTTATTGCCCCTGTGAATAATTTTAATGAAGAGAAATGCAGGAAAATATGGAAGATGGCAAATATGATTTATCTTTTTAATTCACAGAAAGATCTGGCCTGGAGCTGCATACACGAGTGTCTTCCATGCCGGGCATTCCAGCACCGAAGAAGGATGGCCAACACTGCAGTATGCCCGAGGGAGGGCTGCCAGGAACCCGAGACCGTGTACCACCTTTTCTGGACTTGTTTTTATGCAAAAAGGATATGGACTAAAATACTCCCTCTGGTGAAGAAGATAACAGAAATAAAGGACTTAAACTCTGCAGCTGTTTTTTATGGATGTCTGGAATGCCCAATACGGACTCAAGAGACAATGGCATGGAAGATCATAAACTGTGTTAAAGCAGCTCTATGGAATGCCAGAAACATTTTACTTTTTAAACATGAGATTTTATCTGTGAATGATGTTTTAGCTCTTTGTTTTAGTGATATGTACCAGTACTTTTTATTAGACAAGAAATATTATCCTTTATTAGCTAGAAAATGGTATTTTAATGAATGGAACGCCCTTTTGTAAAGCCACCAAGTGCCCATTTTAAGTGTATTATGATTGTATTTATGTGAACTTTTATTGTTATATGTGATTTTATTATCAAAATTTGTTTTTATTGAAAAAAAATTATATTTATAAATCGTAATGCACTTTGTAAAATGTTATGAATTCTAAATAAAAAGATACCCCTCAGGGGTAGCCAAGTTAAAAAAAAAAAAAAAAATCTGTTCTTATCAGTTTAATATCTGATACGTCCCCTATCTGGGGACCATATATTAAATGGATTTTTGAGAACGGGGGCCGATTTCGAAGCTTGCTTCCGTCGCCCTATGCATTGACCCGATATGGCAGTATCTTCGGGTACAGTGCACCACCCCCTTACAGGGTTAAAAAGAAAGATTCCTACTTTCATTGCTACCTGCTTGCTGGCTAGCCAGCTAGCCAGCCCTGTGGGCCTTGCTGCTGCTGCAGCCAAAAAACAAAAGGTGGTGCTGCTGCTGCTTCTGCTGCTTCTGCTTCTGCTTGTGTCTGGCCGCTGTTGGAGCGTCCAGGCACAGGACTTCTGCTGCTGCTGACTAAATGGCCTCCTTAATTGGATCATTTGAGTAGCCAGCACACCTGTGCAGGTAGGGCATGACATGATAGGCAGCTGCCTTGATAGCGGGTGGGTGCTGAATGTTCCTAATTGACAAAATAAGATTAATGCTTATGAAGAAATATAAAATCTCATCCCTTCCCCAATATCGCGCCACACCCCTACCCCTTAATTCCCTGGTTGAACTTGATGGACATATGTCTTTTTTCGACCGTACTAACTATGTAACTATGTAACATAACATGGGGGGGGGGGGGGGGTGTCTCCTGGCTGTTCACACAGGTGTGTCATTGCTGTACATTGACCATGCATTGCTTCTGTGGTATTGCAAAGGCAAAGACAAATGCTTCCAGCCATCCATTGCACTAATGGATTGGTCATCAGCTGGCTGTCTATGTCCCGCATCAATATAGACCAAAGTACAGAGGGTTAGGCTATGCTATTGTGCACCTACCTGATGCATCAGAAGGTGCGAGGCCCTTGCTAAATTCTGTGCACAGACTTTGAGATCTATACTTTAGACTGTATCTAAACCTGCTCCAACATGGACTGACATTCTGGCCTACTTTCAGCCGATGCGACTTGTCTGTCGCTGAACAGTCGCTTTTTATGTATTCAGCACCTATGTATAATGTTGTAAAAATGCTCTAGAAGCTAAAGTCGCAGAAATGTCACACATATTTGGCCTGCAACTTTCTGTGCGACAAATTCAGACAGGAAAAATCAGTATAAATCCTTAGAAAATTATCCCCCAGTGTCTCCATCTGCTGGCGGTATTGAATAAGCATTGCTGCACTGATGGGGTATGCATTAGACGAAAAAAAAGAAGAAAAAGAAGAATAATACGCCCAGAAAAGAGGCGAAAAGGAGAAAAACGTAAAAAAACGTGAAAAAAAAGTAAGAGGAAGAGAAGGGAAAAAAAGGTGGAAATGGGTTTAAAAGTGATTTCGGCGGAGAAATATATATATATATATATATATATATATATATATATATATATATACGCGCACACACACACATATATATAAACGTATTCTCCGTTGAGATATTGCAGCCGCTGCTGTGTCCAGGCCCAGGAGCCTTAGCACTGTGCTGTGATGTCACTCAATACCACTGACATCACTAGGTGTAAACAACATCTCTCCTTTGCTGTGTATGTGACTATGGAGCTGTTTGGTGATGTCGTCTATTATGGCCTTCATAGAAGCAACAGGAGATTGTTGCATCCATCTAGAACCCTCAGAACTACAGTGCTATGATGTCACTCACTTCCACAGGCCTTGCAGAGTGTAAACAACAACAACCCAGCTTTGTTGTGTATGTAACCATAGGGATTTGTGATGTCACCTAGAACCTTCACAGCAGCGACAGCTTTATGAGGAGCATCAGCACTGCTCTGCCTGAGCAGAACCATCACCGCCATAGGTTGTCAAATAACCCGGATTTAACCCACACAGGTAAGTCCAATGGGGTGCAGGCATGTCCTCTATGCTTACAGCTTCCCGTGGGTGTTGGTTTGATACCGTTTGGGGACAGCCAAGGAGGCATCTGCAGGCAACAAAGGTAGGTGTGTGCTTGTGTGTGTGTTTCCTATGCAGATCCTAAGCCCAGTGTCACATGCAAGTAGGAGGAGTAAGAAGGGTTCCTGGCAAATCCGGGTTATGGATTGCATTTAAAAAGGCCCCGTGGGAGTGCAATGGGCCCCTGTCTTGCTGCTTAGCAATAATGGTATGGGTTTAGGTTCTGCTGTGTGTACTGGTGGTTGACTGCCCCCCAGCCCAGAGTGTGCATGGAAAATTGTCTGGCAGCCTCCCTGACAGCAAGCAGTGATAGTGCCCATGAAGGGGACCTTGTTGGGCCCGCCCCTTTCACGGTTATCGCTTCTCGGCCTTTTGGCTAAGATCAAGTGTAGTATCTGTTCTTATCAGTTTAATATCTGATACGTCCCCTATCTGGGGACCATATATTAAATGGATTTTTGAGAACGGGGGCCGATTTCGAAGCTTGCTTCCGTCGCCCTATGCATTGACCCGATATGGCAGTATCTTCGGGTACAGTGCACCACCCCCTTACAGGGTTAAAAAGAAAGATTCCTACTTTCATTGCTACCTGCTTGCTGGCTAGCCAGCTAGCCAGCCCTGTGGGCCTTGCTGCTGCTGCAGCCAAAAAACAAAAGGTGGTGCTGCTGCTGCTTCTGCTGCTTCTGCTTCTGCTTGTGTCTGGCCGCTGTTGGAGCGTCCAGGCACAGGACTTCTGCTGCTGCTGACTAAATGGCCTCCTTAATTGGATCATTTGAGTAGCCAGCACACCTGTGCAGGTAGGGCATGACATGATAGGCAGCTGCCTTGATAGCGGGTGGGTGCTGAATGTTCCTAATTGACAAAATAAGATTAATGCTTATGAAGAAATATAAAATCTCATCCCTTCCCCAATATCGCGCCACACCCCTACCCCTTAATTCCCTGGTTGAACTTGATGGACATATGTCTTTTTTCGACCGTACTAACTATGTAACTATGTAACATAACA